>NC_000086.7:123043494-123248494 GCF_000001635.26 Mus musculus
ATTTTTTTAGATTTTTACTGTATTTCTTATGTTTTTTGTTTGTTTGTTTGTTTGTTTTTACGTTCTTGCTTTTAAAAAAATTAGGGTTATATATTTGGGAATTAATTGTTTCAGAATTACCGGGCAGTGGTAGCCCATGCCTTTATTCCCAGCAACTGGCATGAAGAGGTAGGTGGATTTTTTTTTTTAGTGCGAGGACAGCTTGGTCTACAGAGGGAGCTCCAGGACAGCCAGAGATACACAGAGAAATGCAGTCTCCAAAAACTCAAAAACTCAAAAAAAAAAAAAAAAAGGAGTTTTAGGGTCATTTTTGGGTTTTGTTTATTTTTTATTGTATTTAGAATTTTATTGTTTTTGTTAGAACATTAGGAGTTTTTTTTTTAAAGCATTTTTAGGGATCTTAGAAAATCGTTTTACAATTTTTTTTAGTTTTCAGGATTTTAGTGTATGTTTTTTTTTAATATTTTAGAGTGTGTTTTTTTTGTCTTTAGGGTTTTTCTTTAGGGTTTTACTTTTTTTTATTTTTAGGTTTTGTGTGTGTGTGTGTGTGTGTGTGTGTGTGTGTGTGTGTGTGTTTCTGGATTTTTTTTTTTTTTGTTTTTTTTATTTTTTTTTTTTAATTAAGTTTTGACTTTTGGGGATTACAGATTTAGGGTTGCCAGGCAGAAATGTCTCATGCCATTTATCACAGCACTTTGGAGTCAGAGTTCCTGGATTTCTGAGATCACTGTCAGCCTAGTCTACAGAGTGTCTAGGACAGCCAGAGATACACAGAGAAACCCTGTCTCCAATAACTCAAAAAACAAAAATGAAATCAAAAGAAAAGAAAAGAAAAGAAAAAAGAAAGGAAGGAAGGAAGGAAGGAAGGAAGGAAGGAAGGAAGGAAGGAAGGAAGGAAGGAAGAAGATTACTTTATGGAAATTTTGGACTTCCTGTGCATTTTTCTTTTAATCTTTTTTAGGATTTTTTGAAGATTGTTTTAGAGATTTTTTTTGGTTTTCAGGGTTTTAGTGTATGTTTAGTGTGTGTTTTTTTTAAGGATTTCAAAGTGTTTTTTCTTGGCTTTAGGGACATTCTTTAGGATTTTTCTATTTTTTTAGGTTGTGTGTGTGTGTGTGTGTGTGTGTGTGTGTGTGTGTGTGTTTAAGTATTTTTTTTTAATTTTCAAAGTTTTATTTTTGGGGTTTAAGAGTTTTAGGGTTGCCAGGCAGTGGTGGCCCATGCCTTTTATCCAAGCACTTTGGAGGCAGATGTAGGTGGATTTTTGAGTTCGAGGCCAGCCTAGTCTACAGAGGGAGCTCCAGGACAGCCAGGGATACACAGAAAAACCCAACCTCAAAAACAAACAAAAAAAAAACAAAAATCAAAAAACAAAAAAAAGAAAAAAAAAAAAGAGTTTTAGGGTCATTTTTGGATCCTTGTGTATTTTTTTTTTAAAGAATTTAATTGTGTTTTAATTTAAGGGTTTTTTGAAGAGTGTTTTAAAGGGTTTTTTTGGTTTTCAGTATTTTAGTGAATTTTTAGAGTTTTTAATGCTTTATTTTGTTTGTTTTTTTAAAGGGTTTTAGGGTGTTATTAGGTTTTTTTTTAATTTTTTGTTAGAGTTTTATTTATTTATTTATTTATTTTGATTTTGTTTTTCTTTGAGTTTTTTTTTTTTTTTATAAGGTTTGATTTTTGGAGTTTAAGAGTTTTAAGATTGCCAATAAGTGGTGGCCCTTTCTTTAATCCTAGCACTTGGGAGGCAGAAGTAGTGGATTTCTTAGTTCAAGGCCAGCCTAGTCTACATAGTGAATTCTAGGACAACCAGGGATACACAGAGAAACACAGTCTTAAAAAACAAAAAAAAAAAACAAAAAAAAAACAAAAAAAAAAAAACAAAAAGAAACAAAAAAAAAAAACAAAACAAAACAAAACAAAACAAAACAGAAAGAAAAGTATTAGAGAAATTTTGGCTTCTTGTGTATTATTTTTAGATGTCTATAGGTTTTTGGAAGGGTTTGTAGAGTTTTTTGAAGAGTGTTTTAGAGTTTTTTTGGTTTAATGTCTTCCTGTGTATTTTTAGTGTTTTTTCTTGTTTTTTGGTTTGTTTGTTTGTTTGTTTTAAGCATCTTAGTATATTTTATGGTTTGGGGGTTTAATTTAGGCTTTATTTTACCTTTTAGCATTTTACTGTATTTCTTAGGGTTTTTTTGGTAGTTGTTGATCTTGATTTTTTTTAAAACAATTTTAGGATTTTATGTTTGAGGTTTAATTGTTTTATGGTTGCCAGACAATGATGGCCCTTGCCTTTAATCCCAGAACTTGGGAGGCAGAGGCACGTAGATTTTTTTTTTTAATTCAAGGCCAGCCTGGTCTGCAGAGGGAGCTCCAGGACAGCCGGAAATACACAGACAAATCCAGTCTTCAACCACCCCACCCACCCCCCCCAAAAAAAAAGAAAGAAAAAAGAAAGAAAGAAAGAAAGAAAGAAAGAAAGAAAGAAAGGAAGAAAGAAAGAAAGAAAGAAAGAAAGAAAGAAAGAATTACTTTATGGACATTTTGGGCTTCCTGTCGTGTTTTTTTTGTTGTTTGTTTGTTTGTTTTTAGGGTTTTTTTGCTTTGTTTTTTTTTTTTAATTTTATTGTTTTTGATACAGGTTTTGTAGAGTTTTTAGAAGAGTGTTTTAGAGGTTTTTTTTGGTTTTCAATCTTTTAGTGTATTTTTAGGGTTTTTTGGAATTTTTTTAAGGATTCTAGGGTGTTTTAGAGTTTTGGGGTTTTTTAAAATGTTTTCTTTATAGTTTTATCTTTCTTTTTTTTAGGTTTATTTGTGTGTGTGTGTGTGTGTGTGTGTGTGTGTGTGTGTGTGTGTGTGTGTATGTGTGTGTGTGGTTTTTAGAGGTTTTTTTTTTTTTTTATTTTTAAGGTTTTGTTTTTGAAGTTTAAGGATTTTAGTTTTGCCAGGAAGTAGTGGCCCTTGCACTTAATCCCAGTATTTGGGAGGCAGAGGTAGTGGATTTCTGAGTTCGAGGCCAGCCTGGTCTACAGAGTGAACTCCAGGACAGCCAGAGAAACACAGAGAAACCCAATCTCCAAAAACTCAAAAAACCAAGAAAACAAAACCAAACAAACAAACACACAGTTTTTGGGTCAGTTTTGCATTCTTGTATATTTTTAATTTTTTTAGAATTTTAGTGTTTTTCTTAAGGGTTTTAAGAAGAGTCATCTGGAGTTTGTTTTTTTTTTTTTTTTTTTTTTTTGGTTTTCAGTATTTTAGTGTATTTTTAGTGTTTTTTCTGGTTTGTTTGGTTTTTTTAATATTAGGGTTTTTTAGGGTTTTGGGGTATTTTTTAGGCTTTATAGGTTTTTTTAGATTTTTTGTTTTTGTTTTTGTGAGTGTGTGTATGTGTGTGTGTGTGTGTATGTGTAGTGTGTGTGTGTGTGTGTGTGTGTGTATTTGAGATTTTTTTTTTAAATTTAATTTTAAAGTTTTATTTTTGGAGTTTAAGAGTTTTAGGGTTGCCAGGCAGTGGTGGCCCATGCCTTTAATCCCAGCAATTGGGAGGTAGAGGTAGTTGATTTTTGAGTTCAAGGCCAACCTGATCTACAGAGTGAGTTTCAGAAGAGCCAGGGATACACAGAGGAACCCAATCTCCAAAAACTCAAAAAAAAAAAAGAAAGAAAGAAAGAAAGAAAGAAAGAAAGAAAGAAAGAAAGAAAGAAAGAAAGAAGGGAAGGAAGGAAGGAAGGAAGGAAGGAAGGAAGGAAGGAAGGAAGGAAGGAAAGAAGGAAGGGAGAAGAAAAAAGTAATTTATGGATATTTTGGGCTTCTTGAGGTTTTTTTTTTTTTAGAATATTAGGGTTTTTAAAGTGTTTTTTAGGGTTTTTAGAACAGTGTTTTAGAGTTTTTTGGTTTTCAGTCTTCTGGTGGAGTTTTAGTATTTTTTCTTGGTTTTTCAAGGATTTTTTAGTGTTTTTTATGGTTTTGGGGTTTAATTTAGGTTTTATATTACTTTTTTAGCATTTTACTTTATTTCTTATGGTTTTTTATTGTTGTTGTTGTTGTTGTTGATTTTTTAACAAAAAAAAGTTTAGGATTTTATATTTGGGATTTAATTGTTTTAGGGTTGCCAGGCAGTGGTGGCCCATGCCTTTAATCCCAGCAATTGGGAAGCAGAGGTAGTGGATTTTTGAGTTCGAGGCCACCCTGTCTACAGAGTGAGATCCAGAACAGCCGGAGATACACAGAGAAACTCAGTCTCCAAAAACTCAAAAAAAAAAAAGAAAAAAAAAATGAAAGGAAGGAAGGAAGAAAGGAAGAAAGAAAAGTATTAGGGACATTTTGGCTTCCTCTGTACTTCTTTTAGATTTCTATGGGTTTTTGAAAGAGTTTGTAGAGGTTTTCTTAGAGAGTTTCAGGTTTTTTGGTTTATAGGCTTCCTGTGTATTTTTAGTGTTTTTTCTTTTTTTTTGGTTTGTTTGTTTGTTTGTTTTAAGCATCTTAGTATATTTTATGGTTTGGGGGTTTAATTTAGGCTTTATTTTACCTTTTAGCATTTTACTGTATTTCTTAGGGTTTTTTTGGTAGTTGTTGATCTTGATTTTTTTTAAAACAATTTTAGGATTTTATGTTTGAGGTTTAAATGTTTTATGGTTGCCAGACAATGTAGGCCCTTGCCTTTAATCCCAGAACTTGGGAGGCAGAGGCAGGTAGATTTTTTTTTTTTAATTCAAGGCCAGCCTGGTCTGCAGAGGGAGCTCCAGGACAGCCGGAAATACACAGACAAATCCAGTCTTCAACCACCCCACCCACCCACCCCAAAAAAAAAGAAAGAAGAAAGAAAGAAAGAAAGAAAGAAAGAAAGAAAGAAAGAAAGAAAGAAAGAAAGAAAGAATTACTTTATGGACATTTTGGGCTTCCTGTCGTGTTTTTTTTGTTGTTTGTTTGTTTGTTTTTAGGGGTTTTTTGCTTTGTTTTTTTTTTAATTTTATTGTTTTTGATACAGGTTTTGTAGAGTTTTTAGAAGAGTGTTTTAGAGGGTTTTTTTGGTTTTCAATATTTTAGTGTATTTTTAGGGTTTTTTGGAATTTTTTTAAGGATTCTAGGGTGTTTTAGAGTTTTGGGGTTTTTTTAAAAGTTTTCTTTATAGTTTTATCTTTCTTTTTTTTAGGTTTATTTGTGTGTGTGTGTGTGTGTGTGTGTGTATGTGTGTGTGTGGTTTTTAGAGTTTTTTTTTTTTTTTTTTTTTTTATTTTTAAGGTTTTGTTTTTGAAGTTTAAGGATTTTAGTTTTGCCAGGAAGTTTGGCCCTTGCACTTAATCCCAGTATTTGGGAGGCAGAGGTAGTGGATTTCTGAGTTCGAGGCCAGCCTGGTCTACAGAGTGAACTCCAGGACAGCCAGAGAAACACAGAGAAACCCAATCTCCAAAAACTCAAAAAACCAAGAAAACAAAACCAAACAAACAAACACACAGTTTTTGGGTCAGCTTTGCATTCTTGTATATTTTAATTTTTTTAGAATTTTAGTGTTTTTCTTAAGGGTTTTAAGAAGAGTCATCTGGAGGTTTTTTTTTTTTTTTTTGGTTTTCAGTATTTTAGTGTATTTTTAGTGTTTTTTCTGGTTTGTTTGGTTTTTTTTAATATTAGGGTTTTTTAGGGTTTTGGGGTAATTTTTAGGCTTTATAGGTTTTTTTAGATTTTTTGTTTTTGTTTTTGTGAGTGTGTGTATGTGTGTGTGTGTATGTGTAGTGTGTGTGTGTGTGTGTGTGTGTGTGTGTATTTGAGATTTTTTTTTAAATTTAATTTTAAGGTTTTATTTTTGGAGTTTAAGAGTTTTAGGGTTGCCAGGCAGTGGTGGCCCATACCTTTAATCCCAGCAATTGGGAGGTAGAGGTAGTTGATTTTTGAGATCAAGGCCAACCTGATCTACAGAGTGAGTTTCAGAAGAGCCAGGGATACACAGAGGAACCCAATCTCCAAAAACTCAAAAAAAAAAAAAAAAAAAAAAAAAAAGAAAGAAAGAAAGAAAGAAAGAAAGAAGGGAAGGAAGGAAGGAAGGAAGGAAGGAAGGAAGGAAGGAAGGAAGGAAGGAAAGAAGGAAGGAAGAAGAAAAAAGTAAATTATGGATATTTTGGGCTTCTTGAGGTTTTTTTTTTTAGAATATTAGGGTTTTTAAAGTGTTTTTTAGGGTTTTTAGAACAGTGTTTTAGAGTTTTTTGGTTTTCAATCTTCTGGTGGAGTTTTAGTATTTTTTCTTGGTTTTTGAAGGATTTTTTAGTGTTTTTTATGGTTTGGGGGTTTAATTTAGGCTTTATATTACTTTTTTAGCATTTTACTTTATTTCTTATGGTTTTTTATTGTTGTTGTTGTTGTTGTTGTTGATTTTTTAACAAAAAAAAGTTTAGGATTTTATATTTGGGATTTAATTGTTTTAGGGTTGCCAGGCAGTGGTGGCCCATGCCTTTAATCCCAGCAATTGGGAAGCAGAGGTAGTGGATTTTTGAGTTCGAGGCCACCCTGTCTACAGAGTGAGATCCAGAACAGCCTGAGATACACAGAGAAACTCAGTCTCCAAAAACTCAAAAAAAAAAAAGAAAAAAAAATGAAAGGAAGGAAGGAAGAACGGAAGAAAGAAAAGTATTAGGGACATTTTGGCTTCCTCTGTACTTCTTTTAGATTTCTATGTGTTTTTGAAAGAGTTTGTAGAGGTTTTCGTAGAGAGTTTCAGGTTTTTTGGTTTATAGGCTTCCTGTGTATTTTTAGTGTTTTTTCTTTTTTTTTGGTTTGTTTGTTTGTTTGTTTTAAGCATCTTAGTATATTTTATGGTTTGGGGGTTTAATTTAGGCTTTATTTTACCTTTTAGCATTTTACTGTATTTCTTAGGGTTTTTTTTGGTAGTTGTTGATCTTGATTTTTTTTAAAACAATTTTAGGATTTTATGTTTGAGGTTTAATTGTTTTATGGTTGCCAGACAATGTAGGCCCTTGCCTTTAATCCCAGAACTTGGGAGGCAGAGGCAGGTAGATTTTTTTTTTTTAATTCAAGGCCAGCTTGGTCTGCAGAGGGAGCTCCAGGACAGCCGGAAATACACAGACAAATCCAGTCTTCAACCACCCCACCCACCCACCCCAAAAAAAAAAAGAAAGAAGAAAGAAAGAAAGAAAGAAAGAAAGAAGAAAGAAAGAAGAAAGAAAGAAAGAAAGAAAGAAGAAAGAAAGAAAGAAAGAAAGAAAGAAAGAAAGAAAGAAAGAAAGAAAGAAAGAAAGAAAGAAAGAAAGAAAGAAAGAATTACTTTATGGACATTTTGGGCTTCCTGTCGTGTTTTTTTTGTTGTTTGTTTGTTTGTTTTTAGGGTTTTTTTGCTTTGTTTTTTTTTTTAATTTTATTGTTTTTGATACAGGTTTTGTAGAGTTTTTAGAAGAGTGTTTTAGAGGGTTTTTTTGGTTTTCAATATTTTAGTGTATTTTTAGGGTTTTTTGGAATTTTTTTAAGGATTCTAGGGTGTTTTAGAGTTTTGGGGTTTTTTTAAAAGTTTTCTTTATAGTTTTATCTTTCTTTTTTTTTAGGTTTATTTGTGTGTGTATGTGTGTGTGTTTGTGTATGTGTGTGTGTGTGGTTTTTAGAGTTTTTTTTTTTATTATTATTTTTAAGGTTTTGTTTTTGAAGTTTAAGGATTTTAGTTTTGCCAGGAAGTAGTGGCCCTTGCACTTAATCCCAGTATTTGGGAGGCAGAGGTAGTGGATTTCTGAGTTCGAGGCCAGCCTGGTCTACAGAGTGAACTCCAGGACAGCCAGAGAAACACAGAGAAACCCAATCTCCAAAAACTCAAAAAACCAAGAAAACAAAACCAAACAAACAAACACACAGTTTTTGGGTCAGTTTTGCATTCTTGTATATTTTTAATTTTTTTAGAATTTTAGTGTTTTTCTTAAGGGTTTTAAGAAGAGTCATCTGGAGGTTTTTTTTTTTTTTTTTTTTTTTTTTGGTTTTCAGTATTTTAGTGTATTTTTAGTGTTTTTTCTGGTTTGTTTGGTTTTTTTAATATTAGGGTTTTTTAGGGTTTTGGGGTATTTTTTAGGCTTTATAGGTTTTTTTAGATTTTTTGTTTTTGTTTTTGTGAGTGTGTATATGTGTGTGTGTGTATGTGTATTGTGTGTGTGTGTGTGTGTGTGTGTGTGTGTGTGTCTGTATTTGAGATTTTTTTTTAAATTTAATTTTAAGGTTTTATTTTTGGAGTTTAAGAGTTTTAGGGTTGCCGGGCAGTGGTGGCCCATGCCTTTAATCCCAGCAATTGGGAGGTAGAGGTAGTTGATTTTTGAGTTCAAGGCCAACCTGATCTACAGAGTGAGTTTCAGAAGAGCCAGGGATACACAGAGGAACCCAATCTCCAAAAACTCAAAAAAAAAAAAAAGAAAGAAAGAAAGAAAGAAAGAAAGAAAGAAGGGAAGGAAGGAAGGAAGGAAGGAAGGAAAGAAGGAAGGGAGAAGAAAAAAGTAATTTATGGATATTTTGGGCTTCTTGAGGTTTTTTTTTTTTTTAGAATATTAGGGTTTTTAAAGTGTTTTTTAGGGTTTTTAGAACAGTGTTTTAGAGTTTTTTGGTTTTCAGTCTTCTGGTGGAGTTTTAGTATTTTTTCTTGGATTTTGAAGGATTTTTTAGTGTTTTTTATGGTTTTGGGGTTTAATTTAGGTTTTATATTACTTTTTTAGCATTTTACTTTATTTCTTATGGTTTTTTATTGTTGTTGTTGTTGTTGTTGTTGATTTTTTAACAAAAAAAAGTTTAGGATTTTATATTTGGGATTTAATTGTTTTAGGGTTGCCAGGCAGTGGTGGCCCATGCCTTTAATCCCAGCAATTGGGAAGCAGAGGTAGTGGATTTTTGAGTTCGAGGCCACCCTGTCTACAGAGTGAGATCCAGAACAGCCGGAGATACACAGAGAAACTCAGTCTCCAAAAACTCAAAAAAAAAAAGAAAAAAAAATGAAAGGAAGGAAGGAAGAAAGGAAGAAAGAAAAGTATTAGGGACATTTTGGCTTCCTCTGTACTTCTTTTAGATTTCTATGGGTTTTTGAAAGAGTTTGTAGAGGTTTTCGTAGAGAGTTTCAGGTTTTTTGGTTTATAGGCTTCCTGTGTATTTTTAGTGTTTTTTCTTGTTTTTTGGTTTGTTTGTTTGTTTGTTTTAAGCATCTTAGTATATTTTATGGTTTGGGGGTTTAATTTAGGCTTTATTTTACCTTTTAGCATTTTACTGTATTTCTTAGGGTTTTTTTGGTAGTTGTTGATCTTGATTTTTTTTAAAACAATTTTAGGATTTTATGTTTGAGGTTTAATTGTTTTATGGTTGCCAGACAATGTAGGCCCTTGCCTTTAATCCCAGAACTTGGGAGGCAGAGGCAGGTAGATTTTTTTTTTTAATTCAAGGCCAGCCTGGTCTGCAGAGGGAGCTCCAGGACAGCCGGAAATACACAGACAAATCCAGTCTTCAACCACCCCACCCACCCACCCCAAAAAAAAAGAAAGAAGAAAGAAAGAAAGAAAGAAAGAAAGAAAGAAAGAAAGAAGAAAGAAAGAAAGAAAGAAAGAAAGAAAGAAAGAAAGAAAGAAAGAAAGAAAGAAAGAAGGAAAGAAAGAATTACTTTATGGACATTTTGGGCTTCCTGTTGTGTTTTTTTGTTTGTTTGTTTGTTTGTTTTTAGGGTTTTTTTGCTTTGTTTTTTTTTTAATTTTATTGTTTTTGATACAGGTTTTGTAGAGTTTTTAGAAGAGTGTTTTAGAGGGTTTTTTTTGGTTTTCAATATTTTAGTGTATTTTTAGGGTTTTTTGGAATTTTTTTAAGGATTCTATGGTGTTTTAGAGTTTTGGGGTTTTTTAAAAAGTTTTCTTTATAGTTTTATCTTTCTTTTTTTTTAGGTTTATTTGTGTGTGTGTGTGTGTGTGTGTGTGTGTGTGTGTGTGTGTGTGTGTGTATGTGTGTGTGTGGTTTTTAGAGTTTTTTTTTTTTTTTATTTTTAAGGTTTTGTTTTTGAAGTTTAAGGATTTTAGTTTTGCCAGGAAGTAGTGGCCCTTGCACTTAATCCCAGTATTTGGGAGGCAGAGGTAGTGGATTTCTGAGTTCGAGGCCAGCCTGGTCTACAGAGTGAACTCCAGGACAGCCAGAGAAACACAGAGAAACCCAATCTCCAAAAACTCAAAAAACCAAGAAAACAAAACCAAACAAACAAACACACAGTTTTTGGGTCAGTTTTGCATTCTTGTATATTTTTAATTTTTTTAGAATTTTAGTGTTTTTCTTAAGGGTTTTAAGAAGAGTCATCTGGAGGTTTTTTTTTTTTTTTTTTTTTTGGTTTTCAGTATTTTGGTGTATTTTTAGTGTTTTTTCTGGTTTGTTTGGTTTTTTTAATATTAGGGTGTTTTAGGGTTTTGGGGTATTTTTTAGGCTTTATAGGTTTTTTTAGATTTTTTGTTTTTGTTTTTGTGAGTGTGTGTATGTGTGTGTGTGTGTGTATGTGTAGTGTGTGTGTGTGTGTGTGTGTGTGTGTGTGTATTTGAGATTTTTTTTTAAATTTAATTTTAAGGTTTTATTTTTGGAGTTTAAGAGTTTTAGGGTTGCCAGGCAGTGGTGGCCCATGCCTTTAATCCCAGCAATTGGGAGGTAGAGGTAGTTGATTTTTGAGTTCAAGGCCAACCTGATCTACAGAGTGAGTTTCAGAAGAGCCAGGGATACACAGAGGAACCCAATCTCCAAAAACTCAAAAAAAAAAAAAAAAAAAAGAAAAGAAAGAAAGAAAGAAAGAAGGGAAGGAAGGAAGGAAGGAAGGAAGGAAGGAAGGAAGGAAGGAAGGAAATAAGGAAGGGAGAAGAAAAAAGTAATTTATGGATATTTTGGGCTTCTTGAGGTTTTTTTTTTTTTTTAGAATATTAGGGTTTTTAAAGTGTTTTTTAGGGTTTTTAGAACAGTGTTTTAGAGTTTTTTGGTTTTCAGTCTTCTGGTGGAGTTTTAGTATTTTTTCTTGGATTTTGAAGGATTTTTTAGTGTTTTTTATGGTTTTGGGGTTTAATTTAGGTTTTATATTACTTTTTTAGCATTTTACATTATTTCTTATGGTTTTTTATTGTTGTTGTTGTTGTTGTTGTTGATTTTTTAACAAAAAAAAGTTTAGGATTTTATATTTGGGATTTAATTGTTTTAGGGTTGCCAGGCAGTGGTGGCCCATGCCTTTAATCCCAGCAATTGGGAAGCAGAGGTAGTGGATTTTTGAGTTCGAGGCCACCCTGTCTACAGAGTGAGATCCAGAACAGCCGGAGATACACAGAGAAACTCAGTCTCCAAAAACTCAAAAAAAAAAAGAAAAAAAAATGAAAGGAAGGAAGGAAGAAAGGAAGAAAGAAAAGTATTAGGGACATTTTGGCTTCCTCTGTACTTCTTTTAGATTTCTATGGGTTTTTGAAAGAGTTTGTAGAGGTTTTCGTAGAGAGTTTCAGGTTTTTTGGTTTATAGGCTTCCTGTGTATTTTTAGTGTTTTTTCTTGTTTTTTGGTTTGTTTGTTTGTTTGTTTTAAGCATCTTAGTATATTTTATGGTTTGGGGGTTTAATTTAGGCTTTATTTTACCTTTTAGCATTTTACTGTATTTCTTAGGGTTTTTTTGGTAGTTGTTGATCTTGATTTTTTTTAAAACAATTTTAGGATTTTATGTTTGAGGTTTAATTGTTTTATGGTTGCCAGACAATGTAGGCCCTTGCCTTTAATCCCAGAACTTGGGAGGCAGAGGCAGGTAGATTTTTTTTTTTTTTAATTCAAGGCCAGCCTGGTCTGCAGAGGGAGCTCCAGGACAGCCGGAAATACACAGACAAATCCAGTTTTAAACCACCCCACCCACACCCCCCCAAAAAAAAGAAAGAAAAAAGAAAGAAAGAAAGAAAGAAAGAAAGAAGAAAGAAAGAAAGAAAGAAAGAAAGAAAGAAAGAAAGAAAGAAAGAAGAAAGAAAGAAGAAAGAAAGAAAGAAAGAAAGAAAGAAAGAAAGAAAGAAAGAAAGAAAGAAAGAAAGAAAGGAAGAATTACTTTATGGACATTTTGGGCTTCCTGTCGTGTTTTTTTTGTTGTTTGTTTGTTTGTTTTTAGGGTTTTTTTGCTTTGTTTTTTTTTAATTTTATTGTTTTTGATACAGGTTTTGTAGAGTTTTTAGAAGAGTGTTTTAGAGGGTTTTTTTGGTTTTCAATATTTTAGTGTATTTTTAGGGTTTTTTGGAATTTTTTTAAGGATTCTAGGGTGTTTTAGAGTTTTGGGGTTTTTTTTAAAGTTTTCTTTATAGTTTTATCTTTCTTTTTTTTAGGTTTATTTGTGTGTGTGTGTGTGTGTGTGTGTGTGTATGTGTGTGTGTGGTTTTTAGAGTTTTTTTTTTTTTTTTTTTTTTTTTTAAGGTTTTGTTTTTGAAGTTTAAGGATTTTAGTTTTGCCAGGAATTAGTGGCCCTTGCACTTAATCCCAGTATTTGGGAGGCAGAGGTAGTGGATTTCTGAGTTCGAGGCCAGCCTGGTCTACAGAGTGAACTCCAGGACAGCCAGAGAAACACAGAGAAACCCAATCTCCAAAAACTCAAAAAACCAAGAAAACAAAACCAAACAAACAAACACACAGTTTTTGGGTCAGTTTTGCATTCTTGTATATTTTTAATTTTTTTAGAATTTTAGTGTTTTTCTTAAGGGTTTTAAGAAGAGTCATCTGGAGGGTTTTTTTTTTTTTTTTTTTTTGGTTTTCAGTATTTTAGTGTATTTTTAGTGTTTTTTCTGGTTTGTTTGGTTTTTTTAATATTAGGGTTTTTTAGGGTTTTGGGGTATTTTTTAGGCTTTATAGGTTTTTTTAGATTTTTTGTTTTTGTTTTTGTGAGTGTGTGTATGTGTGTGTGTGTATGTGTAGTGTGTGTGTGTGTGTGTGTGTGTGTGTATTTGAGATTTTTTTTTAAATTTAATTTTAAGGTTTTATTTTTGGAGTTTAAGAGTTTTAGGGTTGCCAGGCAGTGGTGGCCCATACCTTTAATCCCAGCAATTGGGAGGTAGAGGTAGTTGATTTTTGAGTTCAAGGCCAACCTGATCTACAGAGTGAGTTTCAGAAGAGCCAGGGATACACAGAGGAACCCAATCTCCAAAAACTCAAAAAAAAAAAAAAAAAAAAAAAAGAAAGAAAGAAAGAAAGAAAGAAAGAAGGGAAGGAAGGAAGGAAGGAAGGAAGGAAAGAAGGAAGGGAGAAGAAAAAAGTAATTTATGGATATTTTGGGCTTCTTGAGGTTTTTTTTTTTAGAATATTAGGGTTTTTAAAGTGTTTTTTAGGGTTTTTAGAACAGTGTTTTAGAGTTTTTTGGTTTTCAATATTCTGGTGGAGTTTTAGTATTTTTTCTTGGTTTTTGAAGGATTTTTTAGTGTTTTTTATGGTTTGGGGGTTTAATTTAGGCTTTATATTACTTTTTTAGCATTTTACTTTATTTCTTATGGTTTTTTATTGTTGTTGTTGTTGTTGTTGATTTTTTAACAAAAAAAAGTTTAGGATTTTATATTTGGGATTTAATTGTTTTAGGGTTGCCAGGCAGTGGTGGCCCATGCCTTTAATCCCAGCAATTGGGAAGCAGAGGTAGTGGATTTTTAAGTTCGAGGCCACCCTGTCTACAGAGTGAGATCCAGAACAGCCGGAGATACACAGAGAAACTCAGTCTCCAAAAACTCAAAAAAAAAAAGAAAAAAAAATGAAAGGAAGGAAGGAAGAAAGGAAGAAAGAAAAGTATTAGGGACATTTTGGCTTCCTCTGTACTTCTTTTAGATTTCTATGGGTTTTTGAAAGAGTTTGTAGAGGTTTTCTTAGAGAGTTTCAGGTTTTTTGGTTTATAGGCTTCCTGTGTATTTTTAGTGTTTTTTCTTTTTTTTTGGTTTGTTTGTTTGTTTGTTTTAAGCATCTTAGTATATTTTATGGTTTGGGGGTTTAATTTAGGCTTTATTTTACCTTTTAGCATTTTACTGTATTTCTTAGGGTTTTTTGGGTAGTTGTTGATCTTGATTTTTTTTAAAACAATTTTAGGATTTTATGTTTGAGGTTTAATTGTTTTATGGTTGCCAGACAATGTAGGCCCTTGCCTTTAATCCCAGAACTTGGGAGGCAGAGACAGGTAGATTTTTTTTTTTTAATTCAAGGCCAGCCTGGTCTGCAGAGGGAGCTCCAGGACAGCCGGAAATACACAGACAAATCCAGTCTTCAACCACCCCACCCACCCACCCCAAAAAAAAAAAGAAAGAAGAAAGAAAGAAAGAAAGAAAGAAAGAAAGAAAGAAAGAAAGAAGAAAGAAAGAGAGAGAGAGAGAAAGAAAGAGAGAAAGAAAGAAAGAAAGAAAGAAAGAAAGAAAGAAAGAAAGAAAGAAAGAAAGAAAGAAGGAAAGAAAGAATTACTTTATGGACATTTTGGGCTTCCTGTTGTGTTTTTTTGTTTGTTTGTTTGTTTGTTTTTAGGGTTTTTTTGCTTTGTTTTTTTTTTAATTTTATTGTTTTTGATACAGGTTTTGTAGAGTTTTTAGAAGAGTGTTTTAGAGGGTTTTTTTGGTTTTCAATATTTTAGTGTATTTTTAGGGTTTTTTGGAATTTTTTTAAGGATTCTAGGGTGTTTTAGAGTTTTGGGGTTTTTTAAAAAGTTTTCTTTATAGTTTTATCTTTCTTTTTTTTTAGGTTTATTTGTGTGTGTGTGTGTGTGTGTGTGTGTGTGTGTGTGTGTGTGTGTGTGTATGTGTGTGTGTGGTTTTTAGAGTTTTTTTTTTTTTTTATTTTTAAGGTTTTGTTTTTGAAGTTTAAGGATTTTAGTTTTGCCAGGAAGTAGTGGCCCTTGCACTTAATCCCAGTATTTGGGAGGCAGAGGTAGTGGATTTCTGAGTTCGAGGCCAGCCTGGTCTACAGAGTGAACTCCAGGACAGCCAGAGAAACACAGAGAAACCCAATCTCCAAAAACTCAAAAAACCAAGAAAACAAAACCAAACAAACAAACACACAGTTTTTGGGTCAGTTTTGCATTCTTGTATATTTTTAATTTTTTTAGAATTTTAGTGTTTTTCTTAAGGGTTTTAAGAAGAGTCATCTGGAGGTTTTTTTTTTTTTTTTTTTTTTTGGTTTTCAGTATTTTGGTGTATTTTTAGTGTTTTTTCTGGTTTGTTTGGTTTTTTTAATATTAGGGTGTTTTAGGGTTTTGGGGTATTTTTTAGGCTTTATAGGTTTTTTTAGATTTTTTGTTTTTGTTTTTGTGAGTGTGTGTATGTGTGTGTGTGTGTGTATGTGTAGTGTGTGTGTGTGTGTGTGTGTGTGTGTGTGTGTATTTGAGATTTTTTTTTAAATTTAATTTTAAGGTTTTATTTTTGGAGTTTAAGAGTTTTAGGGTTGCCAGGCAGTGGTGGCCCATGCCTTTAATCCCAGCAATTGGGAGGTAGAGGTAGTTGATTTTTGAGTTCAAGGCCAACCTGATCTACAGAGTGAGTTTCAGAAGAGCCAGGGATACACAGAGGAACCCAATCTCCAAAAACTCAAAAAAAAAAAAAAAAAAAAAGAAAAGAAAGAAAGAAAGAAAGAAGGGAAGGAAGGAAGGAAGGAAGGAAGGAAGGAAGGAAGGAAGGAAGGAAATAAGGAAGGGAGAAGAAAAAAGTAATTTATGGATATTTTGGGCTTCTTGAGGTTTTTTTTTTTTTTAGAATATTAGGGTTTTTAAAGTGTTTTTTAGGGTTTTTAGAACAGTGTTTTAGAGTTTTTTGGTTTTCAGTCTTCTGGTGGAGTTTTAGTATTTTTTCTTGGATTTTGAAGGATTTTTTAGTGTTTTTTATGGTTTTGGGGTTTAATTTAGGTTTTATATTACTTTTTTAGCATTTTACATTATTTCTTATGGTTTTTTATTGTTGTTGTTGTTGTTGTTGTTGATTTTTTAACAAAAAAAAGTTTAGAATTTTATATTTGGGATTTAATTGTTTTAGGGTTGCCAGGCAGTGGTGGCCCATGCCTTTAATCCCAGCAATTGGGAAGCAGAGGTAGTGGATTTTTGAGTTCGAGGCCACCCTGTCTACAGAGTGAGATCCAGAACAGCCGGAGATACACAGAGAAACTCAGTCTCCAAAAACTCAAAAAAAAAAAGAAAAAAAAATGAAAGGAAGGAAGGAAGAAAGGAAGAAAGAAAAGTATTAGGGACATTTTGGCTTCCTCTGTACTTCTTTTAGATTTCTATGGGTTTTTGAAAGAGTTTGTAGAGGTTTTCGTAGAGAGTTTCAGGTTTTTTGGTTTATAGGCTTCCTGTGTATTTTTAGTGTTTTTTCTTGTTTTTTGGTTTGTTTGTTTGTTTGTTTTAAGCATCTTAGTATATTTTATGGTTTGGGGGTTTAATTTAGGCTTTATTTTACCTTTTAGCATTTTACTGTATTTCTTAGGGTTTTTTTGGTAGTTGTTGATCTTGATTTTTTTTAAAACAATTTTAGGATTTTATGTTTGAGGTTTAATTGTTTTATGGTTGCCAGACAATGTAGGCCCTTGCCTTTAATCCCAGAACTTGGGAGGCAGAGGCAGGTAGATTTTTTTTTTTTTTTTAATTCAAGGCCAGCCTGGTCTGCAGAGGGAGCTCCAGGACAGCCGGAAATACACAGACAAATCCAGTTTTAAACCACCCCACCCACACCCCCCCAAAAAAAAGAAAGAAAAAAGAAAGAAAGAAAGAAAGAAAGAAAGAAGAAAGAAAGAAAGAAAGAAAGAAAGAAAGAAAGAAAGAAAGAAAGAAGAAAGAAAGAAAGAAGAAAGAAAGAAAGAAAGAAAGAAAGAAAGAAAGAAAGAAAGAAAGAAAGAAAGAAAGAAAGAAAGAAAGGAAGAATTACTTTATGGACATTTTGGGCTTCCTGTCGTGTTTTTTTTGTTGTTTGTTTGTTTGTTTTTAGGGTTTTTTTGCTTTGTTTTTTTTTAATTTTATTGTTTTTGATACAGGTTTTGTAGAGTTTTTAGAAGAGTGTTTTAGAGGGTTTTTTTGGTTTTCAATATTTTAGTGTATTTTTAGGGTTTTTTGGAATTTTTTTAAGGATTCTAGGGTGTTTTAGAGTTTTGGGGTTTTTTTAAAAGTTTTCTTTATAGTTTTATCTTTCTTTTTTTTAGGTTTATTTGTGTGTGTGTGTGTGTGTGTGTGTGTGTATGTGTGTGTGTGGTTTTTAGAGTTTTTTTTTTATTTTTTTATTTTTAAGGTTTTGTTTTTGAAGTTTAAGGATTTTAGTTTTGCCAGGAATTAGTGGCCCTTGCACTTAATCCCAGTATTTGGGAGGCAGAGGTAGTGGATTTCTGAGTTCGAGGCCAGCCTGGTCTACAGAGTGAACTCCAGGACAGCCAGAGAAACACAGAGAAACCCAATCTCCAAAAACTCAAAAAACCAAGAAAACAAAACCAAACAAACAAACACACAGTTTTTGGGTCAGTTTTGCATTCTTGTATATTTTTAATTTTTTTAGAATTTTAGTGTTTTTCTTAAGGGTTTTAAGAAGAGTCATCTGGAGGTTTTTTTTTTTTTTTTTTTTTTTTTTTTGGTTTTCAGTATTTTAGTGTATTTTTAGTGTTTTTTCTGGTTTGTTTGGTTTTTTTAATATTAGGGTTTTTTAGGGTTTTGGGGTATTTTTTAGGCTTTATAGGTTTTTTTAGATTTTTTGTTTTTGTTTTTGTGAGTGTGTATATGTGTGTGTGTGTATGTGTATTGTGTGTGTGTGTGTGTGTGTGTGTGTGTGTGTGTCTGTATTTGAGATTTTTTTTTAAATTTAATTTTAAGGTTTTATTTTTGGAGTTTAAGAGTTTTAGGGTTGCCGGGCAGTGGTGGCCCATGCCTTTAATCCCAGCAATTGGGAGGTAGAGGTAGTTGATTTTTGAGTTCAAGGCCAACCTGATCTACAGAGTGAGTTTCAGAAGAGCCAGGGATACACAGAGGAACCCAATCTCCAAAAACTCAAAAAAAAAAAAAAGAAAGAAAGAAAGAAAGAAAGAAAGAAAGAAGGGAAGGAAGGAAGGAAGGAAGGAAGGAAAGAAGGAAGGGAGAAGAAAAAAGTAATTTATGGATATTTTGGGCTTCTTGAGGTTTTTTTTTTTTTTAGAATATTAGGGTTTTTAAAGTGTTTTTTAGGGTTTTTAGAACAGTGTTTTAGAGTTTTTTGGTTTTCAGTCTTCTGGTGGAGTTTTAGTATTTTTTCTTGGATTTTGAAGGATTTTTTAGTGTTTTTTATGGTTTTGGGGTTTAATTTAGGTTTTATATTACTTTTTTAGCATTTTACTTTATTTCTTATGGTTTTTTATTGTTGTTGTTGTTGTTGTTGTTGATTTTTTAACAAAAAAAAGTTTAGGATTTTATATTTGGGATTTAATTGTTTTAGGGTTGCCAGGCAGTGGTGGCCCATGCCTTTAATCCCAGCAATTGGGAAGCAGAGGTAGTGGATTTTTGAGTTCGAGGCCACCCTGTCTACAGAGTGAGATCCAGAACAGCCGGAGATACACAGAGAAACTCAGTCTCCAAAAACTCAAAAAAAAAAAGAAAAAAAAATGAAAGGAAGGAAGGAAGAAAGGAAGAAAGAAAAGTATTAGGGACATTTTGGCTTCCTCTGTACTTCTTTTAGATTTCTATGGGTTTTTGAAAGAGTTTGTAGAGGTTTTCGTAGAGAGTTTCAGGTTTTTTGGTTTATAGGCTTCCTGTGTATTTTTAGTGTTTTTTCTTGTTTTTTGGTTTGTTTGTTTGTTTGTTTTAAGCATCTTAGTATATTTTATGGTTTGGGGGTTTAATTTAGGCTTTATTTTACCTTTTAGCATTTTACTGTATTTCTTAGGGTTTTTTTGGTAGTTGTTGATCTTGATTTTTTTTAAAACAATTTTAGGATTTTATGTTTGAGGTTTAATTGTTTTATGGTTGCCAGACAATGTAGGCCCTTGCCTTTAATCCCAGAACTTGGGAGGCAGAGGCAGGTAGATTTTTTTTTTTAATTCAAGGCCAGCCTGGTCTGCAGAGGGAGCTCCAGGACAGCCGGAAATACACAGACAAATCCAGTCTTCAACCACCCCACCCACCCACCCCAAAAAAAAAGAAAGAAGAAAGAAAGAAAGAAAGAAAGAAAGAAAGAAAGAAAGAAGAAAGAAAGAAAGAAAGAAAGAAAGAAAGAAAGAAAGAAAGAAAGAAAGAAAGAAAGAAGGAAAGAAAGAATTACTTTATGGACATTTTGGGCTTCCTGTTGTGTTTTTTTGTTTGTTTGTTTGTTTGTTTTTAGGGTTTTTTTGCTTTGTTTTTTTTTTAATTTTATTGTTTTTGATACAGGTTTTGTAGAGTTTTTAGAAGAGTGTTTTAGAGGGTTTTTTTTGGTTTTCAATATTTTAGTGTATTTTTAGGGTTTTTTGGAATTTTTTTAAGGATTCTATGGTGTTTTAGAGTTTTGGGGTTTTTTAAAAAGTTTTCTTTATAGTTTTATCTTTCTTTTTTTTTAGGTTTATTTGTGTGTGTGTGTGTGTGTGTGTGTGTGTGTGTGTGTGTGTGTGTGTGTATGTGTGTGTGTGGTTTTTAGAGTTTTTTTTTTTTTTTATTTTTAAGGTTTTGTTTTTGAAGTTTAAGGATTTTAGTTTTGCCAGGAAGTAGTGGCCCTTGCACTTAATCCCAGTATTTGGGAGGCAGAGGTAGTGGATTTCTGAGTTCGAGGCCAGCCTGGTCTACAGAGTGAACTCCAGGACAGCCAGAGAAACACAGAGAAACCCAATCTCCAAAAACTCAAAAAACCAAGAAAACAAAACCAAACAAACAAACACACAGTTTTTGGGTCAGTTTTGCATTCTTGTATATTTTTAATTTTTTTAGAATTTTAGTGTTTTTCTTAAGGGTTTTAAGAAGAGTCATCTGGAGGTTTTTTTTTTTTTTTTTTTTTTGGTTTTCAGTATTTTGGTGTATTTTTAGTGTTTTTTCTGGTTTGTTTGGTTTTTTTAATATTAGGGTGTTTTAGGGTTTTGGGGTATTTTTTAGGCTTTATAGGTTTTTTTAGATTTTTTGTTTTTGTTTTTGTGAGTGTGTGTATGTGTGTGTGTGTGTGTATGTGTAGTGTGTGTGTGTGTGTGTGTGTGTGTGTGTGTATTTGAGATTTTTTTTTAAATTTAATTTTAAGGTTTTATTTTTGGAGTTTAAGAGTTTTAGGGTTGCCAGGCAGTGGTGGCCCATGCCTTTAATCCCAGCAATTGGGAGGTAGAGGTAGTTGATTTTTGAGTTCAAGGCCAACCTGATCTACAGAGTGAGTTTCAGAAGAGCCAGGGATACACAGAGGAACCCAATCTCCAAAAACTCAAAAAAAAAAAAAAAAAAAAGAAAAGAAAGAAAGAAAGAAAGAAGGGAAGGAAGGAAGGAAGGAAGGAAGGAAGGAAGGAAGGAAGGAAGGAAATAAGGAAGGGAGAAGAAAAAAGTAATTTATGGATATTTTGGGCTTCTTGAGGTTTTTTTTTTTTTTTAGAATATTAGGGTTTTTAAAGTGTTTTTTAGGGTTTTTAGAACAGTGTTTTAGAGTTTTTTGGTTTTCAGTCTTCTGGTGGAGTTTTAGTATTTTTTCTTGGATTTTGAAGGATTTTTTAGTGTTTTTTATGGTTTTGGGGTTTAATTTAGGTTTTATATTACTTTTTTAGCATTTTACATTATTTCTTATGGTTTTTTATTGTTGTTGTTGTTGTTGTTGTTGATTTTTTAACAAAAAAAAGTTTAGGATTTTATATTTGGGATTTAATTGTTTTAGGGTTGCCAGGCAGTGGTGGCCCATGCCTTTAATCCCAGCAATTGGGAAGCAGAGGTAGTGGATTTTTGAGTTCGAGGCCACCCTGTCTACAGAGTGAGATCCAGAACAGCCGGAGATACACAGAGAAACTCAGTCTCCAAAAACTCAAAAAAAAAAAGAAAAAAAAATGAAAGGAAGGAAGGAAGAAAGGAAGAAAGAAAAGTATTAGGGACATTTTGGCTTCCTCTGTACTTCTTTTAGATTTCTATGGGTTTTTGAAAGAGTTTGTAGAGGTTTTCGTAGAGAGTTTCAGGTTTTTTGGTTTATAGGCTTCCTGTGTATTTTTAGTGTTTTTTCTTGTTTTTTGGTTTGTTTGTTTGTTTGTTTTAAGCATCTTAGTATATTTTATGGTTTGGGGGTTTAATTTAGGCTTTATTTTACCTTTTAGCATTTTACTGTATTTCTTAGGGTTTTTTTGGTAGTTGTTGATCTTGATTTTTTTTAAAACAATTTTAGGATTTTATGTTTGAGGTTTAATTGTTTTATGGTTGCCAGACAATGTAGGCCCTTGCCTTTAATCCCAGAACTTGGGAGGCAGAGGCAGGTAGATTTTTTTTTTTTTTAATTCAAGGCCAGCCTGGTCTGCAGAGGGAGCTCCAGGACAGCCGGAAATACACAGACAAATCCAGTTTTAAACCACCCCACCCACACCCCCCCAAAAAAAAGAAAGAAAAAAGAAAGAAAGAAAGAAAGAAAGAAAGAAGAAAGAAAGAAAGAAAGAAAGAAAGAAAGAAAGAAAGAAAGAAAGAAGAAAGAAAGAAGAAAGAAAGAAAGAAAGAAAGAAAGAAAGAAAGAAAGAAAGAAAGAAAGAAAGAAAGAAAGGAAGAATTACTTTATGGACATTTTGGGCTTCCTGTCGTGTTTTTTTTGTTGTTTGTTTGTTTGTTTTTAGGGTTTTTTTGCTTTGTTTTTTTTTAATTTTATTGTTTTTGATACAGGTTTTGTAGAGTTTTTAGAAGAGTGTTTTAGAGGGTTTTTTTGGTTTTCAATATTTTAGTGTATTTTTAGGGTTTTTTGGAATTTTTTTAAGGATTCTAGGGTGTTTTAGAGTTTTGGGGTTTTTTTTAAAGTTTTCTTTATAGTTTTATCTTTCTTTTTTTTAGGTTTATTTGTGTGTGTGTGTGTGTGTGTGTGTGTGTATGTGTGTGTGTGGTTTTTAGAGTTTTTTTTTTTTTTTTTTTTTTTTTTAAGGTTTTGTTTTTGAAGTTTAAGGATTTTAGTTTTGCCAGGAATTAGTGGCCCTTGCACTTAATCCCAGTATTTGGGAGGCAGAGGTAGTGGATTTCTGAGTTCGAGGCCAGCCTGGTCTACAGAGTGAACTCCAGGACAGCCAGAGAAACACAGAGAAACCCAATCTCCAAAAACTCAAAAAACCAAGAAAACAAAACCAAACAAACAAACACACAGTTTTTGGGTCAGTTTTGCATTCTTGTATATTTTTAATTTTTTTAGAATTTTAGTGTTTTTCTTAAGGGTTTTAAGAAGAGTCATCTGGAGGGTTTTTTTTTTTTTTTTTTTTTGGTTTTCAGTATTTTAGTGTATTTTTAGTGTTTTTTCTGGTTTGTTTGGTTTTTTTAATATTAGGGTTTTTTAGGGTTTTGGGGTATTTTTTAGGCTTTATAGGTTTTTTTAGATTTTTTGTTTTTGTTTTTGTGAGTGTGTGTATGTGTGTGTGTGTATGTGTAGTGTGTGTGTGTGTGTGTGTGTGTGTGTATTTGAGATTTTTTTTTAAATTTAATTTTAAGGTTTTATTTTTGGAGTTTAAGAGTTTTAGGGTTGCCAGGCAGTGGTGGCCCATACCTTTAATCCCAGCAATTGGGAGGTAGAGGTAGTTGATTTTTGAGTTCAAGGCCAACCTGATCTACAGAGTGAGTTTCAGAAGAGCCAGGGATACACAGAGGAACCCAATCTCCAAAAACTCAAAAAAAAAAAAAAAAAAAAAAAAGAAAGAAAGAAAGAAAGAAAGAAAGAAGGGAAGGAAGGAAGGAAGGAAGGAAGGAAAGAAGGAAGGGAGAAGAAAAAAGTAATTTATGGATATTTTGGGCTTCTTGAGGTTTTTTTTTTTAGAATATTAGGGTTTTTAAAGTGTTTTTTAGGGTTTTTAGAACAGTGTTTTAGAGTTTTTTGGTTTTCAATATTCTGGTGGAGTTTTAGTATTTTTTCTTGGTTTTTGAAGGATTTTTTAGTGTTTTTTATGGTTTGGGGGTTTAATTTAGGCTTTATATTACTTTTTTAGCATTTTACTTTATTTCTTATGGTTTTTTATTGTTGTTGTTGTTGTTGTTGATTTTTTAACAAAAAAAAGTTTAGGATTTTATATTTGGGATTTAATTGTTTTAGGGTTGCCAGGCAGTGGTGGCCCATGCCTTTAATCCCAGCAATTGGGAAGCAGAGGTAGTGGATTTTTAAGTTCGAGGCCACCCTGTCTACAGAGTGAGATCCAGAACAGCCGGAGATACACAGAGAAACTCAGTCTCCAAAAACTCAAAAAAAAAAAGAAAAAAAAATGAAAGGAAGGAAGGAAGAAAGGAAGAAAGAAAAGTATTAGGGACATTTTGGCTTCCTCTGTACTTCTTTTAGATTTCTATGGGTTTTTGAAAGAGTTTGTAGAGGTTTTCTTAGAGAGTTTCAGGTTTTTTGGTTTATAGGCTTCCTGTGTATTTTTAGTGTTTTTTCTTTTTTTTTGGTTTGTTTGTTTGTTTGTTTTAAGCATCTTAGTATATTTTATGGTTTGGGGGTTTAATTTAGGCTTTATTTTACCTTTTAGCATTTTACTGTATTTCTTAGGGTTTTTTGGGTAGTTGTTGATCTTGATTTTTTTTAAAACAATTTTAGGATTTTATGTTTGAGGTTTAATTGTTTTATGGTTGCCAGACAATGTAGGCCCTTGCCTTTAATCCCAGAACTTGGGAGGCAGAGGCAGGTAGATTTTTTTTTTTTAATTCAAGGCCAGCCTGGTCTGCAGAGGGAGCTCCAGGACAGCCGGAAATACACAGACAAATCCAGTTTTAAACCACCCCACCCACCCCCCCCCCAAAAAAAAAAGAAAGAAAAAAGAAAGAAAGAAAGAAAGAAAGAAAGAAAGAAAGAAGAAAGAAAGAAAGAAAGAAAGAAGAAAGAAAGAAAGAAAGAAAGAAAGAAAGAAAGAAAGAAAGAAAGAAAGAAAGAAAGAAAGAATTACTTTATGGACATTTTGGGCTTCCTGTCGTGTTTTTTTTGTTGTTTGTTTGTTTGTTTTTAGGGTTTTTTTGCTTTGTTTTTTTTTTTAATTTTATTGTTTTTGATACAGGTTTTGTAGAGTTTTTAGAAGAGTGTTTTAGAGGGTATTTTTGGTTTTCAATATTTTAGTGTATTTTTAGGGTTTTTTGGAATTTTTTTAAGGATTCTAGGGTGTTTTAGAGTTTTGGGGTTTTTTTAAAAGTTTTCTTTATAGTTTTATCTTTCTTTTTTTTAGGTTTATTTGTGTGTGTGTGTGTGTGTGTGTGTGTATGTGTGTGTGTGGTTTTTAGAGTTTTTTTTTTTTTTTTTTTTTATTTTTAAGGTTTTGTTTTTGAAGTTTAAGGATTTTAGTTTTGCCAGGAAGTTTGGCCCTTGCACTTAATCCCAGTATTTGGGAGGCAGAGGTAGTGGATTTCTGAGTTCGAGGCCAGCCTGGTCTACAGAGTGAACTCCAGGACAGCCAGAGAAACACAGAGAAACCCAATCTCCAAAAACTCAAAAAACCAAGAAAACAAAACCAAACAAACAAACACACAGTTTTTGGGTCAGCTTTGCATTCTTGTATATTTTAATTTTTTTAGAATTTTAGTGTTTTTCTTAAGGGTTTTAAGAAGAGTCATCTGGAGGTTTTTTTTTTTTTTTTTTTTTTTTTTGGTTTTCAGTATTTATGTGTATTTTTAGTGTTTTTTCTGGTTTGTTTGGTTTTTTTAATATTAGGGTTTTTTAGGGTTTTGGGGTATTTTTTAGGCTTTATAGGTTTTTTTAGATTTTTTGTTTTTGTTTTTGTGAGTGTGTGTATGTGTGTGTGTGTGTGTGTGTGTGTATGTGTAGTGTGTGTGTGTGTGTGTGTGTGTGTATTTGAGATTTTTTTTTAAATTTAATTTTAAGGTTTTATTTTTGGAGTTTCAGAGTTTTAGGGTTGCCAGGCAGTGGTGGCCCATGCCTTTAATCCCAGCAATTGGGAGGTAGAGGTAGTTGATTTTTGAGTTCAAGGCCAACCTGATCTACAGAGTGAGTTTCAGAAGAGCCAGGGATACACAGAGGAACCCAATCTCCAAAAACTCAAAAAAAAAAAAAAAAAAGAAAAGAAAGAAAGAAAGAAAGAAAGAAAGAAAGAAAGAAAGAAAGAAAGAAAGAAGGGAAGGAAGGAAGGAAGGAAGGAAGGAAGGAAGGAAGGAAGGAAATAAGGAAGGGAGAAGAAAAAAGTAATTTATGGATATTTTGGGCTTCTTGAGGTTTTTTTTTTTTTTAGAATATTAGGGTTTTTAAAGTGTTTTTTAGGGTTTTTAGAACAGTGTTTTAGAGTTTTTTGGTTTTCAGTCTTCTGGTGGAGTTTTAGTATTTTTTCTTGGATTTTGAAGGATTTTTTAGTGTTTTTTATGGTTTTGGGGTTTAATTTAGGTTTTATATTACTTTTTTAGCATTTTACATTATTTCTTATGGTTTTTTATTGTTGTTGTTGTTGTTGTTGTTGATTTTTTAACAAAAAAAAGTTTAGAATTTTATATTTGGGATTTAATTGTTTTAGGGTTGCCAGGCAGTGGTGGCCCATGCCTTTAATCCCAGCAATTGGGAAGCAGAGGTAGTGGATTTTTGAGTTCGAGGCCACCCTGTCTACAGAGTGAGATCCAGAACAGCCGGAGATACACAGAGAAACTCAGTCTCCAAAAACTCAAAAAAAAAAAGAAAAAAAAATGAAAGGAAGGAAGGAAGAAAGGAAGAAAGAAAAGTATTAGGGACATTTTGGCTTCCTCTGTACTTCTTTTAGATTTCTATGGGTTTTTGAAAGAGTTTGTAGAGGTTTTCGTAGAGAGTTTCAGGTTTTTTGGTTTATAGGCTTCCTGTGTATTTTTAGTGTTTTTTCTTGTTTTTTGGTTTGTTTGTTTGTTTGTTTTAAGCATCTTAGTATATTTTATGGTTTGGGGGTTTAATTTAGGCTTTATTTTACCTTTTAGCATTTTACTGTATTTCTTAGGGTTTTTTTGGTAGTTGTTGATCTTGATTTTTTTTAAAACAATTTTAGGATTTTATGTTTGAGGTTTAATTGTTTTATGGTTGCCAGACAATGTAGGCCCTTGCCTTTAATCCCAGAACTTGGGAGGCAGAGGCAGGTAGATTTTTTTTTTTAATTCAAGGCCAGCCTGGTCTGCAGAGGGAGCTCCAGGACAGCCGGAAATACACAGACAAATCCAGTCTTCAACCACCCCACCCACCCACCCCAAAAAAAAAGAAAGAAGAAAGAAAGAAAGAAAGAAAGAAAGAAAGAAAGAAAGAAGAAAGAAAGAAAGAAAGAAAGAAAGAAAGAAAGAAAGAAAGAAAGAAAGAAAGAAAGAAGGAAAGAAAGAATTACTTTATGGACATTTTGGGCTTCCTGTTGTGTTTTTTTGTTTGTTTGTTTGTTTGTTTTTAGGGTTTTTTTGCTTTGTTTTTTTTTTAATTTTATTGTTTTTGATACAGGTTTTGTAGAGTTTTTAGAAGAGTGTTTTAGAGGGTTTTTTTTGGTTTTCAATATTTTAGTGTATTTTTAGGGTTTTTTGGAATTTTTTTAAGGATTCTATGGTGTTTTAGAGTTTTGGGGTTTTTTAAAAAGTTTTCTTTATAGTTTTATCTTTCTTTTTTTTTAGGTTTATTTGTGTGTGTGTGTGTGTGTGTGTGTGTGTGTGTGTGTGTGTGTGTGTGTATGTGTGTGTGTGGTTTTTAGAGTTTTTTTTTTTTTTTATTTTTAAGGTTTTGTTTTTGAAGTTTAAGGATTTTAGTTTTGCCAGGAAGTAGTGGCCCTTGCACTTAATCCCAGTATTTGGGAGGCAGAGGTAGTGGATTTCTGAGTTCGAGGCCAGCCTGGTCTACAGAGTGAACTCCAGGACAGCCAGAGAAACACAGAGAAACCCAATCTCCAAAAACTCAAAAAACCAAGAAAACAAAACCAAACAAACAAACACACAGTTTTTGGGTCAGTTTTGCATTCTTGTATATTTTTAATTTTTTTAGAATTTTAGTGTTTTTCTTAAGGGTTTTAAGAAGAGTCATCTGGAGGTTTTTTTTTTTTTTTTTTTTTTGGTTTTCAGTATTTTGGTGTATTTTTAGTGTTTTTTCTGGTTTGTTTGGTTTTTTTAATATTAGGGTGTTTTAGGGTTTTGGGGTATTTTTTAGGCTTTATAGGTTTTTTTAGATTTTTTGTTTTTGTTTTTGTGAGTGTGTGTATGTGTGTGTGTGTGTGTATGTGTAGTGTGTGTGTGTGTGTGTGTGTGTGTGTGTGTATTTGAGATTTTTTTTTAAATTTAATTTTAAGGTTTTATTTTTGGAGTTTAAGAGTTTTAGGGTTGCCAGGCAGTGGTGGCCCATGCCTTTAATCCCAGCAATTGGGAGGTAGAGGTAGTTGATTTTTGAGTTCAAGGCCAACCTGATCTACAGAGTGAGTTTCAGAAGAGCCAGGGATACACAGAGGAACCCAATCTCCAAAAACTCAAAAAAAAAAAAAAAAAAAAGAAAAGAAAGAAAGAAAGAAAGAAGGGAAGGAAGGAAGGAAGGAAGGAAGGAAGGAAGGAAGGAAGGAAGGAAATAAGGAAGGGAGAAGAAAAAAGTAATTTATGGATATTTTGGGCTTCTTGAGGTTTTTTTTTTTTTTTAGAATATTAGGGTTTTTAAAGTGTTTTTTAGGGTTTTTAGAACAGTGTTTTAGAGTTTTTTGGTTTTCAGTCTTCTGGTGGAGTTTTAGTATTTTTTCTTGGATTTTGAAGGATTTTTTAGTGTTTTTTATGGTTTTGGGGTTTAATTTAGGTTTTATATTACTTTTTTAGCATTTTACATTATTTCTTATGGTTTTTTATTGTTGTTGTTGTTGTTGTTGTTGATTTTTTAACAAAAAAAAGTTTAGGATTTTATATTTGGGATTTAATTGTTTTAGGGTTGCCAGGCAGTGGTGGCCCATGCCTTTAATCCCAGCAATTGGGAAGCAGAGGTAGTGGATTTTTGAGTTCGAGGCCACCCTGTCTACAGAGTGAGATCCAGAACAGCCGGAGATACACAGAGAAACTCAGTCTCCAAAAACTCAAAAAAAAAAAAAGAAAAAAAAATGAAAGGAAGGAAGGAAGAAAGGAAGAAAGAAAAGTATTAGTGACATTTTGGCTTCCTCTGTACTTCTTTTAGATTTCTATGGGTTTTTGAAAGAGTTTGTAGAGGTTTTCGTAGAGAGTTTCAGGTTTTTTGGTTTATAGGCTTCCTGTGTATTTTTAGTGTTTTTTCTTTTTTTTTGGTTTGTTTGTTTGTTTGTTTTAAGCATCTTAGTATATTTTATGTTTTGGGGGTTTAATTTAGGCTTTATTTTACCTTTTAGCATTTTACTGTATTTCTTAGGGTTTTTTTGGTAGTTGTTGATCTTGATTTTTTTTAAAACAATTTTAGGATTTTATGTTTGAGGTTTAATTGTTTTATGGTTGCCAGACAATGTAGGCCCTTGCCTTTAATCCCAGAACTTGGGAGGCAGAGGCAGGTAGATTTTTTTTTTTTAATTCAAGGCCAGCCTGGTCTGCAGAGGGAGCTCCAGGACAGCCGGAAATACACAGACAAATCCAGTTTTAAACCACCCCACCAACCCCCCCCCCCAAAAAAAAAAGAAAGAAAAAAGAAAGAAAGAAAGAAAGAAAGAAAGAAAGAAGAAAGAAAGAAAGAAAGAAAGAAAGAAAGAAAGAAAGAAAGAAAGAAAGAAAGAAGAAAGAAAGAAAGAAAGAAAGAAAGAAAGAAAGAAAGAAAGAAAGAAAGAAAGAAAGAAAGAAAGAATTACTTTATGGACATTTTGGGCTTCCTGTCGTGTTTTTTTTGTTGTTTGTTTGTTTGTTTTTAGGGGTTTTTTGCTTTGTTTTTTTTTTAATTTTATTGTTTTTGATACAGGTTTTGTAGAGTTTTTAGAAGAGTGTTTTAGAGGGTTTTTTTGGTTTTCAATATTTTAGTGTATTTTTAGGGTTTTTTGGAATTTTTTTAAGGATTCTAGGGTGTTTTAGAGTTTTGGGGTTTTTTTAAAAGTTTTCTTTATAGTTTTATCTTTCTTTTTTTTAGGTTTATTTGTGTGTGTGTGTGTGTGTGTGTGTGTATGTGTGTGTGTGGTTTTTAGAGTTTTTTTTTTTTTTTTTTTTTTTATTTTTAAGGTTTTGTTTTTGAAGTTTAAGGATTTTAGTTTTGCCAGGAAGTTTGGCCCTTGCACTTAATCCCAGTATTTGGGAGGCAGAGGTAGTGGATTTCTGAGTTCGAGGCCAGCCTGGTCTACAGAGTGAACTCCAGGACAGCCAGAGAAACACAGAGAAACCCAATCTCCAAAAACTCAAAAAACCAAGAAAACAAAACCAAACAAACAAACACACAGTTTTTGGGTCAGCTTTGCATTCTTGTATATTTTAATTTTTTTAGAATTTTAGTGTTTTTCTTAAGGGTTTTAAGAAGAGTCATCTGGAGGTTTTTTTTTTTTTTTTTTGGTTTTCAGTATTTTAGTGTATTTTTAGTGTTTTTTCTGGTTTGTTTGGTTTTTTTTAATATTAGGGTTTTTTAGGGTTTTGGGGTAATTTTTAGGCTTTATAGGTTTTTTTAGATTTTTTGTTTTTGTTTTTGTGAGTGTGTGTATGTGTGTGTGTGTATGTGTAGTGTGTGTGTGTGTGTGTGTGTGTGTGTGTATTTGAGATTTTTTTTTAAATTTAATTTTAAGGTTTTATTTTTGGAGTTTAAGAGTTTTAGGGTTGCCAGGCAGTGGTGGCCCATACCTTTAATCCCAGCAATTGGGAGGTAGAGGTAGTTGATTTTTGAGATCAAGGCCAACCTGATCTACAGAGTGAGTTTCAGAAGAGCCAGGGATACACAGAGGAACCCAATCTCCAAAAACTCAAAAAAAAAAAAAAAAAAAAAAAAAAAGAAAGAAAGAAAGAAAGAAAGAAAGAAGGGAAGGAAGGAAGGAAGGAAGGAAGAAGAAAAAAGTAAATTATGGATATTTTGGGCTTCTTGAGGTTTTTTTTTTTAGAATATTAGGGTTTTTAAAGTGTTTTTTAGGGTTTTTAGAACAGTGTTTTAGAGTTTTTCGTTTTCAGTCTTCTGGTGTAGTTTCAGTATTTTTTCTTGGTTTTTGAAGGATTTTTTAGTGTTTTTTATGGTTTTGGGGTTTAATTTAGGTTTTATATTACTTTTTTAGCATTTTACTTTATTTCTTATGGTTTTTTATTGTTGTTGTTGTTGTTGTTGATTTTTTAACAAAAAAAAGTTTAGGATTTTATATTTGGGATTTAATTGTTTTAGGGTTGCCAGGCAGTGGTGGCCCATGCCTTTAATCCCAGCAATTGGGAAGCAGAGGTAGTGGATTTTTGAGTTCGAGGCCACCCTGTCTACAGAGTGAGATCCAGAACAGCCGGAGATACACAGAGAAACTCAGTCTCCAAAAACTCAAAAAAAAAAAAAAAAAGAAAAAAAAAATGAAAGGAAGGAAGGAAGAAAGGAAGAAAGAAAAGTATTAGGGACATTTTGGCTTCTCTGTACTTCTTTTAAATTTCTATGGGTTTTTGAAAGAGTTTGTAGAGGTTTTCGTAGAGAGTTTCAGGTTTTTTGGTTTATAGGCTTCCTGTGTATTTTTAGTGTTTTTTCTTTTTTTTTGGTTTGTTTGTTTGTTTGTTTTAAGCATCTTAGTATATTTTATGGTTTGGGGGTTTAATTTAGGCTTTATTTTACCTTTTAGCATTTTACTGTATTTCTTAGGGTTTTTTTGGTAGTTGTTGATCTTGATTTTTTTTAAAACAATTTTAGGATTTTATGTTTGAGGTTTAATTGTTTTATTTTTGCCAGACAATGTAGGCCCTTGCCTTTAATCCCAGAACTTGGGAGGCAGAGGCAGGTAGATTTTTTTTTTTTTAATTCAAGGCCAGCCTGGTCTGCAGAGGGAGCTCCAGGACAGCCGGAAATACACAGACAAATCCAGTCTTCAACCACCCCACCCACCCCCCCCAAAAAAAAAGAAAGAAAAAAGAAAGAAAGAAAGAAAGAAAGAAAGAAAGAAAGAAAGAAGAAAGAAAGAAAGAAAGAAGAAAGAAAGAAAGAAAGAAAGAAAGAAAGAAAGAAAGAAAGAAAGAAAGAAAGAAAGAAAGAAAGAAAGAATTACTTTATGGACATTTTGGGCTTCCTGTCGTGTTTTTTTTGTTGTTTGTTTGTTTGTTTTTAGGGTTTTTTTGCTTTGTTTTTTTTTTAATTTTATTGTTTTTGATACAGGTTTTGTAGAGTTTTTAGAAGAGTGTTTTAGAGGGTTTTTTTGGTTTTCAATATTTTAGTGTATTTTTAGGGTTTTTTGGAATTTTTTTAAGGATTCTAGGGTGTTTTAGAGTTTTGGGGTTTTTTTAAAAGTTTTCTTTATAGTTTTATCTTTCTTTTTTTTTAGGTTTATTTGTGTGTGTATGTGTGTGTGTATGTGTGTGTGTTTGTGTATGTGTGTGTGTGTGGTTTTTAGAGTTTTTTTTTTTATTATTATTTTTAAGGTTTTGTTTTTGAAGTTTAAGGATTTTAGTTTTGCCAGGAAGTAGTGGCCCTTGCACTTAATCCCAGTATTTGGGAGGCAGAGGTAGTGGATTTCTGAGTTCGAGGCCAGCCTGGTCTACAGAGTGAACTCCAGGACAGCCAGAGAAACACAGAGAAACCCAATCTCCAAAAACTCAAAAAACCAAGAAAACAAAACCAAACAAACAAACACACAGTTTTTGGGTCAGTTTTGCATTCTTGTATATTTTTAATTTTTTTAGAATTTTAGTGTTTTTCTTAAGGGTTTTAAGAAGAGTCATCTGGAGTTTTTTTTTTTTTTTTTTTTTTTTTTTGGTTTTCAGTATTTTAGTGTATTTTTAGTGTTTTTTCTGGTTTGTTTGGTTTTTTTAATATTAGGGTTTTTTAGGGTTTTGGGGTATTTTTTAGGCTTTATAGGTTTTTTTAGATTTTTTGTTTTTGTTTTTGTGAGTGTGTGTATGTGTGTGTGTGTATGTGTAGTGTGTGTGTGTGTGTGTGTGTGTGTATTTGAGATTTTTTTTTAAATTTAATTTTAAGGTTTTATTTTTGGAGTTTAAGAGTTTTAGGGTTGCCGGGCAGTGGTGGCCCATGCCTTTAATCCCAGCAATTGGGAGGTAGAGGTAGTTGATTTTTGAGTTCAAGGCCAACCTGATCTACAGAGTGAGTTTCAGAAGAGCCAGGGATACACAGAGGAACCCAATCTCCAAAAACTCAAAAAAAAAAAAAAAAAAAAAGAAAGAAAGAAAGAAAGAAAGAAAGAAAGAAGGGAAGGAAGGAAGGAAGGAAGGAAGGAAGGAAGGAAGGAAGGAAGGGAGAAGAAAAAAGTAATTTATGGATATTTTGGGCTTCTTGAGGTTTTTTTTTAGAATATTAGGGTTTTTAAAGTGTTTTTTAGGGTTTTTAGAACAGTGTTTTAGAGTTTTTTGGTTTTCAGTCTTCTGGTGGAGTTTTAATATTTTTTCTTGGTTTTTGAAGGATTTTTTAGTGTTTTTTATGGTTTTGGGGTTTAATTTAGGCTTTATATTACTTTTTTAGCATTTTACTTTATTTCTTAAGGTTTTTTATTGTTATTGTTGTTGTTGATTTAAAAAAAAAAAAGGTTAGGATTTTATATTTGGGATTTAATTGTTTTAGGGTTGCCAGGCAGTGGTGGCCCATGCCTTTAATCCCAGCAATTGGGAAGCAGAGGTAGTGGATTTTTGAGTTCGAGGCCACCCTGTCTACAGAGTGAGCTCCAGAACAGCCGGAGATACACAGAGAAACTCAGTCTCCAAAAACTCCAAAAAAAGAAAAAAAAATGAAAGGAAGGAAGAAAGGAAGAAAGAGAAGTATTAGGGACATTTTGGCTTCCTGTGTACTTCTTTTAGATTTCTATGGGTTTTTGAAAGAGTTTGTAGAGGTTTTCTTAGAGAGTTTCAGGTTTTTTGGTTTATAGGCTTCCTGTGTATTTTTATTGTTTTTTCTTTTCTTTTCTTTTTTTTTTTTTTTGTTGTTGTGTTGTTATTTTAAGGACCTTAGTGTATTTTATGGTTTGGGGGTTTAATTTAGGCTTTATTTTACATTTTTAGCATTTTACTGTATTTCTTAGGATATTTTTGTAGTTGTTGCTGTTGTTGATTTAAAAAAAAAATTAGGATTTTATATTTGAGGTTTAATTGCTTTAGGGTTGCCAGGCAGTGGTGGCCCATGCCTTTAATCCCAAAAATTGGGAGGCAGAGGTCTTGGATTTCTGAATTCATTGCCAGCCAGGTCTACAGAGGGAGTTTCAGGACAGCCAGGGATACACAACAAAACCCAGTCCCCAAAATTCGAAAGACAAAACAAACAAACAAACAAAAACCCAAAAAAACACCCAAAAAAACAAAAAACAAGAAAACCACCCATATTAACAAAAAGAGTATTAGGGTATTTTTTGGGTTCTTGAGTATTTTTTTTTTTTTTTTTTTTTTTTTTTTTAGAATTTTAGTGTTTTTATTAAGGGTTTTGTCCGGTTTTTAGAAGAGGGTTTTAGAGTTTTTGTTTTGTTTTGTTTTGTTTTTTGGTGTCAGGCTTCTAGTGTATTTTTAGTGGTTTTTCTTTCTTTCTTTTTTTTAAAGGATTTTAGTGTATTTTAGGGTTTGGGGTTTAATTTAGGTTTTATTTTTTATTTTTATTTTTTTAGATTTTTACTGTATTTCTTATGTTTTTTGTTTGTTTGTTTGTTTGTTTTTATGTTCTTGCTTTTAAAAAAATTAGGGTTATATATTTGGTGATTAATTGTTTCAGAATTACCGGGCAGTGGTAGCCCATGCCTTTAATCCCAGCAACTGGCATGAAGAGGTAGGTGGATTTTTTGAGTGTGAGGCCAGCTTAGTCTACAGAGGGAGCTCCAGGACAGCCAGAGATACACAGAGAAACTCAGTCTCCAAAAACTCAAAAACTCAAAAACTCAAAAAAAAAAAAAAAAAGGAGTTTTAGGGTCATTTTTGGGTTTTGTTTATTTTTTATTGTATTTAGAATTGTAGTATTTTTGTTAGAACATTAGAATTTTTTTTAAGCATTTTTAGGGATCTTAGAAAATCGTTTTACAATTTTTTTTTAGTTTTCAGGAATTTAGAGTATGTTTAGTGTTTTTTTTTTTTTAAGATTTTAGAGTGTGTTTTTTTTTGGCTTTAGGGTTTTACTTTTTTTAATTTTAGGTTTTGTGTGTGTGTGTGTGTGTGTGTGTGTGTTTCTGGATTTTTTTTTTTTTTAATTAAGTTTTGACTTTTGGGGAGTAGAGTTTCAGGGTTGCCAGGCAGAAATGTCCCATGCCGTTTATCACAGCACTTTGGAGTCAGAGTTCCTGGATTTCTGAGATTGAAAGATCTTAGCAGAATGTAAAAGGACACAGAAGCCCTGAAATTGGCAAGATAGATGTCAGTGTTAGCAGAACTAACTTCACTGATTTAGAAAAATAGAGGTGCACAATGCTCTGGCCACTCCTTGAACCTGTGTGTGTCTGCCAATGTTCTGACCAGGTGTGTGCCCATTGCTGCATCTCATTAGACTCTTTCCTTGTACCCCTCCCATACCCGTTTCTTGAGAATAGACATTGTTTAGATCTGGAAATCCCCTAATCTCCCCCTTCTCCTTTCCCCCCTGAGGGCCTATAAAAACTGGGAACTCTTTCCCCTTGAGGATGACTCCTCTACCCCTGTGTGGGATATGAGTCGTCCCCAGAGCTCTGGCTTTCCCTGAATAAAGCCTCATGTGGTTTGTAACAAGCTCGGTCTGTCGTGAGTTCTTGGGTGTCCGCTATTGTCCTGAGGCCTGAGTGAGGGGCTCCTCTCGGAGTCTTTCATTTGGGGGCTCGTCCGGGATTAGCGTGACCACCCACGTCTCCGAAGACCCACTTGGAGGTGAGATTATTTTGTCCAAAAATATTTCTGTAAGCCGGCTAGGTTCTGTGCTGAAATTTGCAGCCGCGACGTTTTGTGAGAAACGGAGACCTTTGCCTCGGGATGAGGCACTGAGTGTGAACAGCAGACGTGCTGGCATCACCGTCTGCTGCTCGCTCTGGGGGACGCCCTGAGCGAGGGGAAGGACTCTAGGAGTCCATCTGGGGCGAGGAGTGTACTCCCTCGACCATCTGTATTTCTGAAGCCCTGAGCGAGGGGAAGGACTCTAGGAGTCCGTCTGAGGCGGGGAGTGTACTCCCTCGACCGTCTGCATTTCTGAGTTGGTTTTGTCTGTTTGATGGAAGACAGGCATCTGTCAGTGTGTGTTTGTTTTTTGTGTCTGTTTTCAGGCATTTGTCAGTGTGTGTATGTGTGTTTTCTGTGTTTGCTTTGTGTTTTCCGTGGTACTGGACGGACTGTAAAGACCCCCCTAAGTTTGACTTTAGACCACTGGACTGAAGTTAGATCAAGGGCCCATAATCTTTCAGTAGAAATTAAGAAGGGACCTTGGCAGACTTTCTGAGCCTCCGAGTGGCCGACTTTTAATGTAAAATGGTCAATGGAAGGGACTTTTTGTTTACTCTTATCTTTGAAGTTAAAGCCATTGTTTTTCAGAGTGGACCTGGGTCTCACCTGGATCAACAGCCTTACCTCATTCAGAATTCACCGCCATAAATCAAACCATGGGTTCCCCCATGCCTCTCAGAGCACTCCCCCGGCTGCTCCCATGTACTCGAGTGGGTCAGCGCAGTGCCTCGCTTTCTGCCCTAAGAAGCAGTCCCTGCACCCGGCTCTGAGATTGCTAAAGGCACAGTCTGAGGACAGAGGACCTAAAGCTGGGACCCGGAGCCGACAAGCCCAGATTCCCCCAGCAGATGAAGCTCCTGACACCACTTCTGCCTTTTCGTTTGCGAGCTGTGGGTAACCTGCCCACAGACAGGCAGTTTCTGCAGACCCTCAAATATTGGCCTTTTTCATTGGCTGATCTGTACAATTGGAACGCTGGGTTCCCTCTGGACTGGCCAGATTAGAACTATAACATGGCGCAAGGTAAGGAGAGGTTGACAGTTTACTGGCCGGGCTCTAGTCTAAAGGGAGCGATGAGACACCCCACCAATTTGGCTAAGGTAAGAGAAGTGATGCAGGGCCTTACAGAGCCCCCATCTGTTTTTTTAGAAAGATTGATAGAAGCTTATAGATACTATACTTCTTTTAACCCGACCTTTGAGGGTTAACAAGCCGCGGTTGCTATGGCTTTTAAAGATTACATGCCATGGCTTTACAAGATTTAGTTAAGGAAGCAGAGAAGGTGTATCACAAGAGAGAAACAGAGGGAGAATACAGGAGAGGAATTAGTAGCATGTTGGCCGCAGTGGTAGGGGAACATGAAGGAAGGAACAGGCCAGAGAATAGACAGACAGGGTACTTGGGCAACAAGGAACCCAGACCTGAAAGAAGATCTGTCCAGAAGATTTTAGAGAAGGACCAATGTGCCTATTGCAAGGAAAAAGGACACTGGGCACGAGAATGCCCAAAGAAAAAGGGAAGGGTCCCTAAGGTCCTGACTCTGAAAGATGATAAATAGGGGAGACGGAGCTCAGGCCCCCTCCCCGAGCCTAGGGTAACCCTGATGGTGAAAGAGACTCCCATGGACTTTTTAATTGACACAGGGACAGAACATCCACTGAGAAAATTAAAAAATAAAAGAACCATAGTGATTGGAGCCACTGGTCAGAAACAATACCCCTGGACCACTGCATGCACTGTAGATCTGGGAAAAGGCCAAGTAAGTCAATCCTTCTTGGTCATTCCTGAGTGTCCAACACCGCTTCTAGGAAGAAATCTTCTGACTAAATTAAAGGCCCAAATCAGATTTACCCAAGAAGGGCCGAGAGTAACTTGGGACTCTCCCACCTCCATAGTCTTCGCCCTGCAGCTTGAGAAAGAATACTGATTACATAAAGGCATAAAGCAAACAGAGGTGCCAGACCTAAAAGACTAGTTGACTGCTTTCCCTAGAGCATGGGCAGAGACTGGAGGCATGGGAATGGCTGTCAGAGTTCCCCCTGTGGTTGTGGGACTGAAGACGGATGCAACCCCTATAGGAGTACGCCAATACCCAATGAGCCGTGAAGCAAGAGATGGAATCAGGCCACATATTCAGAGACTATTACAATTAGGTATTTTGGTACCTTGCCAGTCACCCTGGAATACTCCTTTACTGCCGGTAAAGAAACCTGGCACGAGTGACTACTGACCAGTCCAAGACCTGAGAGAGGTCCAAAAGAGGGTCCAAGATATTCACCCAACTGTTCCTAATCCCTATAACCTCCTCAGTTTACTCCCTCCGGAGCAAAAGTGGTATACAGTACTTGATTTAAAAGATGCTTTCTTTTGCCTGAAGTTACATCCCTCCAGCTAGCCCATATTCGCTTTGAGTGGAGAGATCCTGACACTAGAGAAACGGGACCATTGACCTGGACATGGTTACCCCAGGGGTTCAAAAACTCCCCCACCCTTTTTGATGAGGATCTACATCAAGATTTAGCCTCCTTCCGAGCTGAAAACTCCCAGGTAACTCTGCTTCAATATGTTGCTCCTTGCTGCAACCACGGAGAGAGAATGCTGACAGGGGACCAAGAGATTGCTAGCAGAACTGGGTGAGTTGGGTTACCGGGGCCTCTGCTAAAAAAGCCCAGCTATGTCAGATGGAAGTGGTCTACTTGGGATATACCCTCTGGGATGGAAAACAGGTCGTGTTTGTTCCTCCTGCTATTCTCAACCCTGCCTGCAAAGTGATCTACGTGACCAGCCGTGGCCAGGTGTTCCAAACTGGTACACAGACGGAAGCAGTTTCCTAGTGGAAGTTTTTGTAGATACCTTTTCAGGATGGGTGGAGGCTTACCCAACAAAAAAGAAATTGCCAATGTTGTGGTTAAGAAAATCCTAGAAGACATTTTTCCACGGTTTGGAATACCTAAGGTAATAGGGTCTGACAATGAACCCACCTTTGCTGCCCAGGTAAGTAAGGGACTGGCCATCCAACTGGGGATTGATTAGAAATTACATTGTGTTTATAGATCCCAGAGTTCAGGCTAGGTAGAAAGGAAAAAAAAAAAAAAAAAAAACAAACAAACAAAAAAAAAACTTGACTTAGAGACCGGCGGGAATGACTGGACAGCCCTCCTTCCCTTTGCTTTGTTCCGTGTTAGGAACACACCAGGAAAATTTAAGCTTACTCCATATGAAATCCTGTATGGGGGGGGGGGCTCCCCCATTCACTGAAGTAAAAAGAATGTTAGATCCTTTAAAATTTAACCCTGGTCCTTCATTGTTTACACGCATGAAAGCCCTAGAAGTGATCAGAAACACCGCCTGAGAGCAGCTCAAAGAGGCCTACGAACCAAGAGACTTGATGATACCACACCAGTTCCAGGTGGGAGATGCAGTTCTCACCTGATGACATCGAGCTGAGAATCTGAAACCTTGTTAAAAAGGCCCTTGCATCCTGCTACTGACCACCCCCACTGCTGTCAAAGAAGAAGGCATCTCTGCTTAGATTCATGCCTTTCACGTAAATCAAGCTCCTGAAGAATAAACCCCCTTGGTTGACCACTCTCATTTCTACTCTGATAGACCCTCTAATAATTTTGCTCTTACTGCTGACATGTGGCCCACTAATTCTTAATAATCTAATGACCTTTGTTAGAGAGAGGATTGGTACTGTCCAGCTGTTAGTATTAAGACAACAATACCAGTCTCTGCAGAACCTTGAAAAAGAGGTTGCAGTTTAGTTCTAAGATTAGAACTAGTAACTAGAAGAAGTGGGGAATGAAAAATCCTGGCAGAATGTAAAAGGACACAGAAGCCCTGAAATTGGCAAGATAGACGTCAGTGTTAGCAGAACTAGCTTCACTGATTTAGAAAAATAGAGGTGCACAATGCTCTGGCCACTCCTTGAACCTGTGTGTGTCTGCCAATGTTCTGACCAGGTGTGTGCCCATTGCTGCACCTTCATTAGACTCTTTCCTTGTACCCCTCCCAAACCCATTTCTTGAGAATAGACATTGTTTAGATCTGGAAATCCCCTAATCTCCCCCTTCTCCTTTCCCCCCTGAGGGCCTATAAAAACTGGGAACTCTTTCCCCTTGAGGACGACTCCTCTACCCCTGCGTGGGATATGAGTCGTCCCCAGAGCTCTGGCTTTCCCTGAATAAATCCTCATGTGGTTTGCAACAAGCTCAGTCTATCGTGAGTTCTTGGGTGTCCTCTATTGTCCTGAGGCCTGAGCGAGGGGCTACTCTCGGAGTCTTTCAAGATCACTGCCAGCCTAGTCTACAGATTGTCTAGGACAGCCAGAGATACACAGAGAAACCCTGTCTCCAAAAACTCTAAAAAAAAAAAAAAAAAAGAAAATAAGAAAAAGAAAGGAAGGAAGAAGATTACTTTATGGAAATTTTGGACTTCCTGTGCATTTTTCTTTTAATCTTTTTTAGGATTTTTTGAAGATTGTTTTAGAGATTTTTTTGGTTTTCAGGGTTTTAGTGTATGTTTAGTGTGTGTGTGTGTTTTTTTAAGGATTTCAAAGTGTTTTTTCTTGGCTTTAGGGACATTCTTTAGGATTTTTCTATTTTTTCAGGTTGTGTGTGTGTGTGTGTGTGTGTGCGTTCTTAAGTATTTTTTAAAATTTTCAAAGTTTTATTTTTGGGGTTTAAGAGTTTTAGGGTTGCCAGGCAGTGGTGGCCCATGCCTTTTATCCAAGCACTTGGGAGACAGATGTAGGTGGATTTTTGAGTTCGAGGCCAGCCTAGTCTACAGAGGGAGCTCCAGGACAGCCAGGGATACACAGAGAAACCCAACCTCAAAAACAAACAAAAAAACAAAAATCAAAAAACAAAAAAAAAACAAAAAAAAAAAGTTTTAGGGTCATTTTTGGATCCTTGTGTATTTTTTTTTTTAAGAATTTAATTGTGTTTTAATTTAAGGGTTTTTTGAAGAGTGTTTTAAAGGGTTTTTTTGGTTTTCAGTATTTTAGGGAATTTTTGGAGTTTTTTATGCTTTTTTTGTTTTTTTTTTTTTAAGGATTTTAGGGTGTTTTAAGGTTTGGTTTTTTTTTAAAGTTTTTTTTGTTAGGGTTTTATTTATTTATTTATTTATTTATTTATTTTGATTTTGTTTTTCTTTGAGTTTTTTTTTTTTTTTTTTAATTTAAGGTTTTATTTTTGGAGTTTAAGAGTTTTAAGATTGCCAGTAAGTCTTGGCCCTTGCTTTAATCCAAGCACTTGGGAGGCAGAGGTAGTGGATTTCTTAGTTCAAGGCCAGTTTGGTCTACAGAGTGAGTTCTAGGACAGCCAGGGATACACAGAGAAACCCAGTCTCCAAAAACTCAACAAGACAAAACAAAACAAAATAACAGCAAGAACAACAATAAAACAGAGTTTAGGGTCATTTTTGGGTTCTTGTGAAATTCCCCTTTTTTTTTTTTTTTTCAGAACTTTAGTGTTTTTGTTAAGGGATTTGTAGGGTTTTTAAAAGAGTGTTTTAGAGGTTTGTTTTGTTTTCAGTATTTTTCTGTATTCTTAGTGTTTTTTTTTCTGTTTTTGTTTTTTTGTTTTGCTTTTGTTTGTTTGTTTTTTAAAGGATTTTAGGGTGTTTTAGGGTTTTGGAGTTTTTTTAAGGTTTTTGTTTTTTTTTTTTTTTTTTTTAGGGTTTATCTTTTTTTTAAGTTGGTTTTTGTGTGTGTGTGTTGTTTGAGTTTTGTTTTTGTTTTTTAATTTTATGGGTTATTTTATTTTATTTTGTTTTGTTTTTTTGAGACAGGGTTTCTTGGTATAACTCTTGCTGTCCTGGAACTCACTCTGTAGACCAAGTTGGCCTTGAACTCAGAAATCTGCCTGCCTCTGCCTCCCAAGTGTTGGGATTAAAGGCAAGGGCCACCACGCACGGCATATATTTTTGGAGTTTAAGAGTTTTAGGGTTGCCAGGCAGTGGTGGCCCATGCCTTTTATCCAAGCACTTGGGAGACAGATGTAGGTGGATTTTTGAGTTCGAGGCCAGCCTAGTCTACAGAGGGAGCTCCAGGACAGCCAGGGATACACAGAGAAACCCAACCTCAAAAACAAACAAAAAAACAAAAATCAAAAAACAAAAAAAAAAAAACAAAAAAAAAAAAAGTTTTAGGGTCATTTTTGGATCCTTGTGTATTTTTTTTTTTAAGAATTTAATTGTGTTTTAATTTAAGGGTTTTTTGAAGAGTGTTTTAAAGGGTTTTTTTTTGGTTTTCAGTATTTTAGGGAATTTTTGGAGTTTTTTATGCTTTTTTTGTTTTTTTTTTTTTAAGGATTTTAGGGTGTTTTAAGGTTTGGTTTTTTTTTAAAGTTTTTTTTGTTAGGGTTTTATTTATTTATTTATTTATTTATTTATTTATTTTGATTTTGTTTTTCTTTGAGTTTTTTTTTTTTTTTTTTTTTTAATTTAAGGTTTTATTTTTGGAGTTTAAGAGTTTTAAGATTGCCAGTAAGTCTTGGCCCTTGCTTTAATCCAAGCACTTGGGAGGCAGAGGTAGTGGATTTCTTAGTTCAAGGCCAGTTTGGTCTACAGAGTGAGTTCTAGGACAGCCAGGGATACACAGAGAAACCCAGTCTCCAAAAAATCAACAAAACAAAACAAAATAACAGCAAGAACAACAATAAAACAGAGTTTAGGGTCATTTTTGGGTTCTTGTGAAATTCCCCTTTTTTTTTTTTTTTTTTTTTTTTCAGAACTTTAGTGTTTTTGTTAAGGGATTTGTAGGGTTTTTAAAAGAGTGTTTTAGAGGTTTGTTTTGTTTTCAGTATTTTTCTGTATTCTTAGTGTTTTTTTTCTGTTTTTGTTTTTTTGTTTTGCTTTTGTTTGTTTGTTTTTTAAAGGATTTTAGGGTGTTTTAGGGTTTTGGAGTTTTTTTAAGGTTTTTGTTTTTTTTTTTTTTGTAGGGTTTATCTTTTTTTTAAGTTGGTTTTTGTGTGTGTGTGTTGTTTGAGTTTTGTTTTTGTTTTTTAATTTTATGGGTTATTTTATTTTATTTTGTTTTGTTTTTTTGAGACAGGGTTTCTTGGTATAACTCTTGCTGTCCTGGAACTCACTCGTAGACCAAGTTGGCCTTGAACTCAGAAATCTGCCTGCCCCTCCCAAGTGTTGGGATTAAAGCAAGGGCCACCACGCACGGCATATATTTTTGGAGTTTAAGAGTTTTAGGGTTGCCAGGCAGTGGTGGCCCTTGCCTTTAATCCCAGCACTTGGGAGGCAGAGGTAGTAGATTTCTTAGTTCGGGGCCATTCTGGTCTACAGTATGTGCTCCAAGACAGGTAGGGATACACAGAGAAACCCTGTCAGGAAAAACAAAAACAAAAACAAAAACAAAAACAGAAGAAAGAAAGAAAGAAAGAAAGAAAGAAAGAAAGAAAGAAAGAAAGAAGGAAAGAAAGAAAGTACTTTATGGATATTTTTGGTTTATTGTGTATTTTTTATAATATTAGGGTATTTTTAAAACCGTTTTTAGAGTTTTTAGAACAGTGTTTTAATATTTTTTTTGTTTTCAGGGTTTTAGTGTATGTTTAATTTTTTTTTCTATATTTTAAAAAGGATTTAGGGTGTTTTAGTGATTTTTCGTTCTTCCTAGGTTTAAGGGATTTTTTTTTAGCTTTTTACTGTTTTATTTACTTTTTGTGTGTGTGTGTGTCTGTGTTTTTGAGTTTTTCTTTTTAATTTTAGAGTTGTATATTTTGAGTTTAAGAGTTTTAGTGTTGCCAGCCAGTTTATTTAGTGTTTTTAGAAATTTAATGTTTTTATTAAGGGTTTGAAGGGTGTTTAGAAGAGTGTTTTAGAGTGTTTTAGCATTTAATAACTTTAGCAGCCTTGTGTGGTGTCGCACACCTTTAATCCTAGCACTTGGGAGGCAGAGGCAGGTGGATTTCTGAGTTCGAGGCCAGCCTGGTCTACAAAGTGAGTTGTAGGACAAACCGGTCTACACAGACAAACTCCGTCTCGAAAAAAACGAAAACTAATCCAAACCAAAACAAAACAATAACAACAACAAAAACAAGAATTTTAGCGACATTTTTCATTTCTTGTACATTTTTTTTTTCTGAATTCTACGTTTTTTTTTGGGGGGGGGGAGGGCAAAACTAAATTCTTTATAATAATCCAAGTGAAGAAGATGACCACCAAGTCTTAAGACATAAAGCTGGACTTCCTCCCCAAGCTGACTAAGTCCAGACAAAGGTCACCAATGGACTGTTCCAGTTGGACGCCCTCCCCAAGCTGACTAAGTCCAGATGAAGGTTACCAACAATTACCACAAGATGACTCCAGACCTTACTGACACAAACAACAGATGTCATAACCACAAGATGTACTTTTAGATATCATACTTCCCCTTGTAGTCACCGAGGAAAATTGCCACTGCTCCCCACTGCCCTTCTGTGTAAGGGTTATTCCCCCTTTGATCATTTTATATAAAAACTACAAGCTTTGCTGAATATGAGTCCTTGACAAGATTCAGATTGACTCCGTGTCTTTTCTGTGTTTGGCTTCCATTTCTCTCTCACCCCCCCCCCCCAATTCGGTTTTAGGAGCAGTCCCCTCGAGACCCACGAATAACTGGAACTGCTGGACAGGTCAGATGGCGACCACCGTAGGGCTCAAAGTACGACCACCCTCCGGACAACGATAAGATTGAGGTACCCCCAGCAAGGGTAGAGACCTCTCCACACCACTTCTCTCGTGCAACATGGGGAGTCTTGAGGTAAGTCTAGATGCTACAAGGTCTTCCCATTCGCTATGGGGAAAGCGATTTCAAAGGAAACAATGTTTATAAAAGAGATAAAAGGTATACTTAGGGAGAGAGGAATAAGAGTCAAGAAAAAAGATTTGATTTTTTTTTTTTTTTTTTTTTTTTTTTTGCTTTGTGGACACTAAATGTCCATGGTTAGTTTTGAGTGGACCTGAGATTCATCCACTTACGTCGAATAAGGTTGGCAAAAATATTAATGATTTAATAAAGAAGGGTGAAAATATCCCTGAACCTTTTTTCAGTTATTATGGAATCATTAGAGACCTCCTTAAAAATGCAGAACAAGGAGGGGAAAGAGCCAGACTGCTGACACTCACTGAGGATTTTTTTGTGGCTTCTCGCTCACCATGGGGTAAAAGGGGTAAAAGTGAAACTAAAAAGGACTTAAATGATCTTCACCCCTGCCCTCTGGAGGTACACCAAGTGCTTTTTCATTGAATATTTTTACTATTTAGTATTACATACGTTCTATGAACATCTCTGACAATTTATCCCAATCTTATTAACAACAAATTTGTTAATCATTACTTTAATCAACTGTATATATTTTCACAATATACAGTTCTGAGAAGATTTGAAATGTCAAACATATACCCTTTTAAAACTTCTTAATTCTTAAAATCTGCTTTGACCAAAAACTCGTCCCAGCTTATATTTCTACCAAAAGTATATATTCATTTCTACTGCATATTGTCAGGATTGGATATTTTCATGTAGTAAATATTTGTTGGGATTGGACATGTAGATCAATGGTCAAACACTTAACATGTATAAATCTTGGATTCAATCTCCGGCATTATAAAAAGAAATTTCACTAAATAAAATAAAGATATAAAATATTTAATTTTCCCCTTTTATTAAAATTTTATTTTCTCATACCATTCATCCTGGTTACAGTTCCCCTTCCCTCTCTTCTTCTGGTCCTTCTCTGTCTATACCTCCCTTCCCGTTCAGATCCACTCTCTTTCTGTTTCTTATTAGAAAACAACAGGCTTCTAAGAGATGACAAGAAAACAACAAAATGAAATATACAAAGATAGAACAAAACCCATCACATCAAAGTTGGGCAAGGCAAATCAACAGAAGGAAAAGAGAGCAAGCAAAGGCATAAAAATCAGCAACAAACTCAGCACACTCAGGAGTCCAATAAAAGTACTAAACTGGAGCCAGTGTACAGGAATCCGAAAACAGGGAAGGGGGAGTGGGCTGCTTGGTGAGAAGAGGGAGGGGAATGGGAAAGGGATAGGGAGTTTTTGGAGGGGAATCCAGAAAAGGGGGTAACATTTGAAATGTAAATAAAGAAAATGTCTAGTTAAAAAAATGTCCTAAACTGAAAGCTATAATATGTATGCAGAAGACCTGGTCCAGATCTTTGCAGGCCCTGTGCTTGATGCTACAGTCTCTGTGAATTCATGTGAGCTTTGCTCCGTTGATTTAAGAGGGCCTTTCTTGCTATCTTTTATAGCCTCTGGCTTTTACAGTCTTTCAGCTTCTTACTCAGTGGGTATGACTGAACTCTAAGAGGAGAGATTTGATGGAGACTTCCATTTTTGAGCTGTGTGTTCCAGGGTCTCTGAGTGCAATGTCTAGCTTTAAGTCTCTGTATTTCTTCCTATGTACCGTAGGAAGAAGATTCACTGATGATGGCTGAACAAGGTACTTGTCTATAAATATAGCAGAACAACATGAATCCTCTTATTATTCTTTATTAAACCAGCAGTGTTTTGTATAAACCATTTTATAACTATTCAAGACCTAGTAACCTAGAACAGGTTTTACTTATTTAAATGCCTATGTTTTAAAGCTTTGAAACTTGTGTCTTTTGCCTACTTGTCTACCTACATTTTTTAATAAATGTTTTATTATATGTTTATTGTCATGATAGCTTATGTTTGCTAACAAGCAGAAATATTAATTCTTATTTATTGTATATCATCTGTTTAATTCACATTTATCTTACGTGCCTTTTTTTTTTAATACTCCTAGAAAACTATGTTCATTTAGGAATATATTGATGTTCATGTTTTACTTCAACTTTAGATTTGGTTATATGTGGTTTTTATATGTATTCTAACCTTTGTTAAATCATTTACACATAAACAGTTCATTCATTTGGATTTTTCTTTTCAGTATTCTATCCTTTAGGGGAAAAAATTAAAAAAATAATGTATGCTCTGAATTATGCTCCCCTTAGGAATCAGCTCAGCACATATTAAACACAAAATTCTTAGCAAAAAGGAGATTTTTTTTCCACTGGAGGGGCATGCTAGATCATAGAAAGTCTTCAAGCAAATATCTCTGCAGAAGTGATTTTGATTTTTAGGAGAAAAATTGGGTATATGCTAGAATGAGCTGGTAAGTACTGATAGGTCATCTTAGCCAGTAAAGCCAAATAATGAATTTTTCTTGCAGGAGCTCAGTGCTTTGTCTCAGGAATGAGTCAGTGGCCAAATAAGGGAATAAACCTTGGGGACTAGCTTTAGAAATGCAATGTAATGGTTTAGCAAGAAAGTGAGGAGAAAGGGCAAAATTTACATTTTACTATGCTTGAGCCTATGGAGAGAGCCTTTCAGGAATTTCACAAGTTTAAATGAGATAAAGTCCTAGCACCAAAATATGGAAGTGAACACAAAATCACACCCTTATTAAGAATCTATTTGTAATTGATACCTGTTGAGGGGGAATCAGTTCTGTCCCCCATGCACAGCAGTAGTTTACCAACAAAAAACAGGCTCCAGTTTTTTGTAGCCTTTTGTTTTGCTTTATTTCATTTCATTTGCTTCATCATTTTTTGTCTCATTGTTTATTAGTTTTAGTTTTCATTGTTTATGACAGCCAAAGTAATGCTATGGAATGCGTGGATAGGTGAAAAGAATCTGGCAAGTGTTCAGGTATGGAAAATAACATGATCATAATATATAGTATAAAAAATGGCATAATAGAAGAAAAAGGTATCTGTGTGTTTTCATGGTTTCTACTACACTGGAGAAATGCAAGTTGGTTAAAGAGACTTGAATCATTAGGGTGAAATGACTGATGTGTGACTAAATTTGTTAACCAAATTCTATACTTTGATCCCTGGGGAAGATTTTATTCTTTGTTTTTTTTTTTTTTTTGTATTTTTGGGGTTTTTTTGTATAAATTTAAATGTCAACAAAGATGACTATGTATAATCATACCAGATTGAGTTTCTCAGTATCTATGTTATTTTTAATAAAAAGTTAAAAAGTTAATCCGGTGAATAATTTGCTTATTAAAACTATATAAGTCTTAACTAACTGGAATCCTTCTACAATGAGTCACATTTAAAAGTTGTGGTATTGCTGGGCGGTGGTGGCACAGGCCTGTAATCCCAGCACTTGCGAGGCAGAGGCAGGCAGATTTCTGAGTTCAAGGCCAGCCTGGTCTACAGAGTTAGTTCCAGGACAGCCAGGGCTACATAGAGAAACCCTGACCCCCCCAAAAAAAATAAATAAAAAGGTTGTGGTATTAACTAGTTTCCAACTTCTCAAAATATCTCTCATCATTAACTCTTCAATATTAGCTTGAACTCATACTCAATACTGATCAGTTTCTCAATTCATTATATTATTCACTTTGTATTCAATTCACATCATTTAAAAATATTGGTTTCTTAGTTTGTTAATTTGCTTATATATAAAATTAAAATACGCTAAAATTAATTTTGAATAAAGAAAATATGGTGCTGATTATAAACTATTAATGAAGGTAGGGTATTTTTCTTCTTTGTTAAACACAACCAGTTAACCAAGATTAATAGGAACTTTATGTAGGGTTAGTAAATGAGACAATTCAGTACCAAGATCAACAAGCTTAGAAATTTGTTCTTTAACCCAAACACCCATTTTCTTAGGCCTAAACTGCATTAGCCTTATATTTTAATAACTGTTACCTTAGAATATAGCAGTGAAAATAATCTAAGATAAATATCTCCCATGATAGTAATTTTATATTAACAAAATAGGCAGACAAAATATGTAAACTCAACTTGCTGTAAGATCACTCTATGTTGAACAAATGAGAGTTATGTAATTTTCATAGCCAGTATACAAATATCGTTTACCAAATTTATGGGCTCTTAGAGATTTTACACAAAACTGTATATCCACATACTTGTATGCATGTATATATGTTTGTATGTGTATATGTGTGTGTGTACCTGTATGTATAGTATACATACAAAATATATATACAAACAGATTTATACACAGCTCTAAAACCGTCAAAACCATTTAAATTCTGAAAGAATACATAGGATATAAACTATCTTGAACTGACACTTTCAAGAATCAGATTCATCTATAGAGCAATTGCAAATAGACTATAATGTGCATCTTATGATACAATTCCCTTCATCACTGACTTAAATCGACATATTTTATCCTTATGTCCAACTATGCCAATGGTCTGTAAGCCAAACATAAAACATATTACTGTAATTTTAATCTTAGCTATAGTTATTATTATCTTCTGAGAGATGAAAATAATCAGAATTATAGTGTTTAGCCTAGTATAAAATAAATATTTAATAGTCAATAGTAATTTAGACAGCAAGAAACTTTTTGTTGGTTTTTGTTGTTGTTGTTGTTGTTTGGTTTTTTTTTTTTTTTTTTGAGACAGGGTTTCTCTGTGTAGCCCTGGCTGTCCTGGAACTCACTCTGTAGACCAGGCTGGCCTCGAACTCAGAAATAGGTCTGCCTCTGCCTCCCAAGTGCTGGGATTGAAGGCGTGTGCCACCGTGTCCAACACAGGAAACTTACCTTTATGGTTAAATTTTCAGCAGAGACTAACATATTTTCTCCTTGTCACAAAGTATTTAACAATTAAATGGGCTTACTCATACACTGGACAAAAGAAGTTTACTGACTTTCAAAAAAGACTTATTTATAATTTATGTGTTAAGAGGATGTACTGAATATTTCAGTGATATCAGGTTGCAAAATTATATCAGCCTATTCAAATTCCATAGACCTTATGAAAATTGTGCATTGCTACATTTCAAAGGCACAGCTAATGTTCTCTTAATCAGTGTTTATTGATGAATGCATATCTAAAATTCTTTTTTTCCAAAATAAAGATTTGTCTTTGGAAGAAAATTCAAAACATGAATTTGAAGCAGTATTTTTAAAATTGACAAACTTTATGATAAACATGATACTTGTCACTGATTCATGTTGTATAAATAGCCACTTCCAAACTTTTTGATGTGATTCTTGACCCACTGAGTTTAATATCATGCAAGAATGAACAGAGAATAAATAAGATTTTATATTATAAGCTTAAATTATAAGCTTTAAATCTTGGAATAATACTCTTTCACTTGATAGAATCTTGTGATTATGTTTATTTCAATAATATGGAAAATATATAGCAAATGTCTAAAGCTATTATGAAGAGCACTGTAGCAATTCTTACATAAGATGGTTGTTTTAGGCTTTTTATAAGTTGGAAGTGAGAAATATAGATATATTATTTATGCAGAAAAATAAATTACCTTTGTCTTTTTATGCTGGAACTTAGAATGCAATAAAAATTTAATTAACCAATTTATCACAAACATACCAAACAGACCAATGATTTTGGTAATTACCAAGACAACTCAATTTTTGCTTTACTATGCAAAACTTGTTTGCAACTGAATTGGAGATCATCAAAATTACTTACAATATAATGGTTACCAAAGCATGACAAAATTAAAATGTTACAACCAATTAATTGAACTTAATAGAGCTTTTAAATTATTTTTGTTCATTAGTATTCCTTTGAGGTTAATAATGTGGTCCTTTTTGTTGAAGAGAATAATTACATTTTTTAAAGAAAAAAATCAAATTATTTTGTAAAGCTAAGACTCTCAAACAGGTTAAAAAATACTTTTCTTCTGTTCTAAACATAAAAATTAAATTCAGTTCATTTTACTTATATTCTTTGCTAAATATCTTACTAATATTGTTGCACAGTAAACAACATGGCATTTTGGTTTACCTGTTCATTCTTTTTTCTTATTCTACTCTTAGATGGATAAGTAGAAGCAGCTGTTACTTTCTACACAAGGGTACTTTCTGGCTTAGTTGTTTATTGCACAATCAATTACATAGTAGTGTCTCAGATTCCATTTTTCTCTTTCTAGAGAAAGAAGCTTATTTAGTTTGCTGCATTTTCTACTGCTTCTGGAGGTAGTTTTATTAATGATAATAACATGTTCTCTTTCCTAATTATATTTTTGTGTTATTTATTTAAATCACCAATTTTTCATTTATTTAGAAAATATAGCATGACATTGGGCAATACGTACATATAGCACTCTGTTGAAGACTAAATCAATTATTTATTCCATAGATCACCCTATATCTTTAATACCTTTTGTGATGAAAACACTTAACATCTAATAAGAGTTTGATGAATTTCTTATATTGTTGATGCTGAGCTATGGCTTCATGATAGATTCTGGGAAAGAGACATTCTTATTTATTAGATGCTTACTGATGAATTATCTTACAATGAATAGTTCCTAACTCATGGTCATACAGACAGCCTCAATTAAACTCATTTGGTGATCAAAGAAAACAGACACGAATGGCTTTTGGGGTGGAAATAATAGGAGTGGGGGGCAGACAACAGTAGGGAAGGTGACAATAAACAGAAATATATATATATATATATATATATATATATATATATATATATATAATGTATGTGCATTGTATATTATATTTTATATTGGTAAATTATTGTGGAATTATTTGAGATTACTGAGAGGCTGACACTGGAAACAGTACTACCCTCGCAACCTTCTGTTTCAGACTTAATTGTTTTGGTCAAGGTATCTTTCTAGGCTCTTTGTCTGGTGAGCTGATTCCACCCCTCTTGACAAATCATGGAATCCATTAAAACAGCCCATCAGAAAAGACATTATTTATTGAGAATGACTGAAATGTAATCTGTTTCCATAATATTAATGTGCCTATATTAGGCAAGAGAAGCTATCTATTCAGCCATGGGATATTCAGCCATGGAGAGAAAGCTCAATTGACAAATATTTTAATGATCAAAAAGCTACATATTTCTATTTATTCTTCTATTTGGAAGTCTCACCAGAGGAGGTGATTTCTCTATTGGATAATCCAAATAAGAACCTTAAAGGGGCTTCACAGGTAAATTAATCCTGTATGTTTTCAGCACAAAATTTGATAAAATATTTCTACCCATCATCTATCTTTCTTTCTTTCTTTCTTTCTTTCTTTCTTTCTTTCTTTCTTTCTTTCTTTCTTTCTTTCTTTCTTTCCTTCCTTCCTTCCTTCCTTCCTTCCTTCCTTCCTATCATCTCTCTACACATCTATCATCTGTCTATTTTTTATTTTACTTTAAATTGCTTTAATCTTAATAAACTTGCTCAACTCAAAACCAAAACTAGGTTCTGGTCATCACAAGCCACTGACCACCTTGGCACCTTGCGCATGAACTCGGTGGATGGTCCCACAGACCCCAGAGGATTCTCTACAACTCAGGTACCCTAGCACGCCCAGGATCCTAGAAACACTGGTGAGTGGAACACAACATCTGTTCCAAAACACCCGGGAGCAACCTCTGCCAGCAGGAACAGGGACACAGGAAACCTGTCTGACCAGCAGCTGGGGTTCCTTGCTGTAGGTGCCAGCTCTGGGCCACCTTGGGCATGAACTCAGTGGGTGGTCCCAAGGCCTCCAGAGGATTCTATAGGCTGCAGGCTTCCTAGCACGCCCAGGATCCTAGCATCAGTGGTCTGGGTTAAAGTGGAAGATTCTTAGAAAACCAAGATGATGGAAAAATAAGAATTTTTGCCTGGCATTTGAATGATTGCATCTTAATTAGAGTTGTAATTTCTTTTTTTTAAATTGTTTTTGACTCTGCCAGAAGAGAGTCAGCATCCAAAAAGGGATCTGACCCAGGGATTCAGGTGAAAGCACCATCTTGTAACCTGGGTCTCTCAGAGACCAGGCTTCACAGGAGAGCATGTAGGCTGCAGAAGATACAAAGCTTATTGGACAGGGTCGATAGGGCCTTCATCCTCAGCCAGGAGACAGAGCTGAGACCCAGGCTTCTGGGCACCTTCTCTGCCAGAGGAGAGTCAGCATCCAAGGAGGGCTCTGACCCTGGAATACAGGAGAGAGCACCGTCATTTATCCAGGGTCTCTCAGAGATCAGTCCTCCCAGGAGAGTGCATGGGCCAAAGAAGCAACAAAGCTTCTTGGACAGGGTAACTTTAGGCCTTCATCTTTAGCCAGGATTCTCTGTGCACCTTCCCTGCAAGAGGAGAGCTTGCCTGCAGAAAGTGCACTGACTACTAGGACTCAGGAGAGAGTTGGACTCCCAGGAGTATTGAAAGAGTCTAACAGAATCAAAGGAGGAACACGCTCCAGCCAGAGACAGCTAGAAAATCTAACACCAGAGATTACCAGATGGTGAAAGGCAAACATAAGAATCTTACTAACAGAAACCAAGACCATTTAGCATCATCAGAATCCAGTATACCCAACACAATGAGTCCTGGATACCCCAACACACCCAAAAAGTAAGATTCAGATTTAAAATCATATCTCATGATGCTGGTAGAGGATTTCAAGAAAGGCATAAATAACTCACTTAAAGAAATATAGGAGAACACTGTTAAAGAGGTAGAAGTCCTTAAAAAGGAAACACAGAAAATCCCTCAAAGAATTACAGGAAAGCACTACTAAACAAGTAGAAGTCCTTAAAGAGGAAACACAAAAATCCCTTAAATAATTACAGAAAAACACAACCAAACAGGTGATGGAATTGAACAAAACCAATCAAGATGAAAAATGGAAGTAGAAACTATAAAGAAAATCTAAAGGGAGACAACACTGGAGATAGAAATCCTAGGAAAGAAATAAGGACTATAGATGCAAGCATCACCAAACGAATACAAGAGATGGAAGAGAGAATCTCAGGTACAGAAGATTCCATAGAAACCATTGACAAAAAAAGAAAATGCAAAATGCAAAAGATCTTAACTCAAAACATCCAGGAAATCTAGGACATAATGAGAAGACCAAACCTAAGGATAATAGGTATAGATGGGAATGAAGATTTTCAACTTAAAGGGCCAGCAAATATCTTCAACAAAATTATTAAAACAAACAAACAAACAAACAAACAAACAAACTTCCTGGGGCTGGAGAGATGGCTCAGTGTTTAAGAGAGCTGACAACTCTTCCAAAGGTCCTGAGTTCAATTCACAACAACCACATGGTGGCTCACAACCATATATAATTTGATCTGATGCACTCTTCTGGTCTGTCTGAAAATAGCTACAGTGTACTCACATAAAATAAATAAATCTAAAAAAAAAAAAATCTTAAAAAAAAACAAAACAAAAAAACAAACTTCTCAAACCTAAAGAAAGACATGACCATGAACATACAAAAAGTCTACAGAACTCCAAATAGACTAGACCAGACAAGAAATTTCTCCTGACACAAAATAATCAGAACAACAAATGCACTAAATAAAGAGAATATTAAAAGCAGTAAGGGAAAAAGTTCAAGTAACATATAAAGCAGACGTATCAGAATTACACCAAATCTCTCTCAAGAGACTATTAAAGCCAGAAGATACTGGACAGATGTTATACAGACCCTAAAAGAACACAAATGGGGATCAATTCATGTCCGGGCCAGCCATGACATCTTCTGCCTGAACATGGTGAACACTGCCAAGGGCCCCAGAGGACTACCCACACCACAGGTCCTCAGGATCACCTCCAGATCCCGGGTGAGTGGAACACAACATCAGTTCCAAAGAATTGCAGAAGGTCTTGTGCCAGAAGGAACAGGGACAAAGGAACCCCACCCAACTAGAGGCTCGGATCCATTCTGGTAGTATCCTGAGCTTATCCCCGTCCCACAGGAAATAAACACAGGACACGCCAGATTCTTCCGTGGTTAACTTTATTTCATAAAATATTGAGGTAGACAAAGAAGGCTCAGAAAGTGTGTGGCTTAAATACTTTTTGGTGACATGTCTAAACTAGGACTGGTAGCTACACCCATGAATCTCATGCACCCTAGGGATAGGCTAAACACCCCAGGGGTTGGGCTAGTGCCCTGGGGGATGGACCGGTGCCCCGGAAATGGGCTGGTGACGTTTGGCGGGTTTTTGCTCTTTGCACATGCACATATAGCTTGTTCTTTGTTTAGGTGGCATAAGGCACTGCGGAGCCAGCACTATCTTATGATGGTAAATGTTATTGTGGCTCTCCACATCTCCCCCTTTATGTTTTAATAAAAATGAGGCTGGTCTAGGCCTCTGTAGTTACGTCCATCTGCTGTGGCTCCTGTTTTAGGTCGTTCCTCCAATGTCACAGCCTTACCCGTTATCGGGTAACCCTATCACCACCGGACCCCATTGTCTTAGGTTGGTCTGTGCACGAGGAAAGTTGCCCGTCTCTGGATACCACAGTGCTGTGTGACTATAACTGCTAAATGGCCTAGGGTGAACTCTACAAAAGAGGCCAGCCAAAAGTGAATTAGTGGGGAAATCATGATCACCCTATCACATGCAATGAGGAAACCTCAGCAATGTACACGGGCTGATCAATGATCCTTGAGTTTCTCTCATCACAATGCAATGTATCCGCAAATTCGTGGAATGCAAAGGCAGAGAACTCAAATGCCAACTAATTCTTGAGAATAGATAGCCAAATTTCAGGGGAGGTGCCTTGCTCTATGGCAGCAAGTGCTTGAGCAATTACCACCTTGTCACGTTTTTGCTGAGATCTGAGTTTGCATACCAGCCATAGAAGAAACACTAGTCCACAACACAGGGTTGCGCCAAACGGAGCCACCCCCACCCATTCTTTGAAGTGAGAAAAATGCAGAGGTAAGTCAAGAGGTGAAGTCTTCAAGGGTCACTGGTTCCACTCTGGTTCCAATAAGGTTCAGGATCTGTATCTGTAGCTTCGTCTGCAACCTTTCCAGCTTCTGCGACCAGTTCCCCTTTCAGATAATTCGATAGATCTGTACTTTTAATAAAAGAATAATTAGTATATCCAACAGGAGTAATGCACATCTGTAAAGTTGATGCCACACAACTCATTTGTATGATCCTGAGGCAATATGAGAATCCACCCTTTGCAGGGTAAGCAATGCCTCAGACGTTTTTTCTGTTATCTGACTTATGGTATCAGCAATATTGACTTGATAGGCCATAGCAATTTCTGTAGTAACCGTGGATGCTGCGGACACTGCAATGGCAGTAACAGTGGTGGCTGTGATTCCAAAATCTCTCTTCTGCCGGACAAGACTCATGATTGGGAACTTCTTTGGATCTGCCTCAACAGGCACAAGGACAAAGGTTGGTAAATGTACCACTAAGGCTAAGAAATTAATTTCATTTCAGCATTGTATCAAAAAACAAGTGGCATTTGTAGAATCTAACCATTCTGTATTATATTGAAATTCAGCCAATATAAAGAAACGTGGAAAATTGAAACAGACTTCTATTGGAGGAGTAGTCATATTTTCGATAACTCTATTAGATGTCACATTATCCAAATGAGTAGAGATATTGGAAAGTGTGGCAGAAACATTCAATATCTCATCAAAGGTTCTAGTCAACAGTGCAAAGGTTGACAAACTGGTACTAGCATCTGCCTCATTACTTAAAATCTATTGGTAATATGGCCAAATATTTTCTTTCTCTGTAGCATCTCCTTTACCATACATAATAGCATAATCTAATGGTAATGACAAAACGAAACCCTTTGTTAATTCTTTTCGAGGAAAAACATTTGATTGACAAGGTGAAAAAACTGTAGGAAATTCGAAGTCTGAATGACCACGGCATGCTGCATATAGCAGTAGCATTGCCAACAGGCTATCGTGATCTTTTGGGAATAGTCACATTTCTCTTTATCCTGATAGTGGTGATGTTTATATATGAAGTTACATTATTTTCAACATCACCTGATCTTGGTTGTGGCCCTTGAGCAATTTGTATTAAAACATTAAATAACACTCTAGAGCTCACTTCATTTTGGATAATGGGATCTGCCCAATTAGCGAAAATCTTTTTCTTTAAAAATATATAGGGTATAAAAGGTTTACCCACATTATGCACAAAGCATAATGTATAATTTAAATGAAAACTAGTGCTCTTATACATCTATGGCTCTTGAGGAGTTTGCTGTGTATAAGGCACGTCTAAAAAACATTCCTTTGCAAAAAATAAAGGCTAGGTAGACGAATTGGACTGTACCTGTAAAGGTACTGGCCATGATCTTACTTTGGCCTACAAGGGTATACTTATCCCGGTTTCAATCATCAGGAGTAAGAGAATCAATCATCTTAGGGTTCATATTGTTCTTTCACAGTCCTTGTCAGTCGCATCGGGACCCAAAGTAGATTTTCTTCACCCTGTGGAAAAAACACAAATAGCTCCCCGGGATCTGATTAAGATAGGATCCGGGCCATACTATTTATTATCAAGGACATTTTTCCATTTGACCATTTCATTGGGTGATTGAGTCCATTGTGCATGCCTTTCAGCTGGTGATCTCCCAGCATCATCCAATTTTAAGAAATTAAAAGCAAATATTGCAAGGGGTAGAGCCATCTTAGTGTCATAGCCTCTATTCCCCCTCTTTGTTTTAAAATTATTGTTTCAAAGTACGATGAGCTCTTTTTGTGATGTCTTGGCCCTGTGAATTATAGGGCAATCTAGTAATATGTTTCACTTGCATTGGTTTGCAAAATTGACTAAATTTAGAAGAGGTATATATAGGACCATTGTCTGTCTTAAGGAGTTTGGGTTTTTCCCAAGCACTCCATGCCTCGAGGCAATGTTGTATAACATGAGAGGCTTTTTCACCTGTTAAAGGTGTGGCAAACATTACACCAGAGCAGGTGTCAATAGAAACATGTAAATATTGATTTCTCCCAAAGGAGGAAATATGCGTGACATCCATTTGCCAGACCTGTAATGGCCTGATGCCACGAGGGTTTATCCCCACATGAGGGACAGGTAAAAATTCACAGCAATTCTGACATTGAGTAACAATTTCTCTAGCTTCTTTTCTAGTTAATGCAAAGCGGCGACGTAAAGTCTCAGCTGTCACATGAAAGCGCTTATGGAATTCTTTTGCTGCTTTTGCCTGGGAAGACAGAGCAACAGCTATAACTTTGGTGGCTTTGTCTGCTAAATCATTTCCCAGAGACATAGGGCCAGGGAGGCCTGAATGTGCCCTAACATGAGTAATATAAACAAGGAATTTTTTATTTAATAAGACAAACTGTATTTGTCGAAAAATATTGGCAACTCTGCTGGAGGGTTTTATTACTCCAGCTGTTTCAAGAATGTTAACTGCATTTACTACATAGGAGGAATCTGATACGATGTTAAGCGGTCCTGGGAATGCCTTAAGAATCTCTAGTACCACTAAACATTCCACAACTTGAGGTGAGGTCTCATTATATTGCGTAGTTACTATCTCATTATTAACCACATAAGCTCCTATACCAGTTTTTGATCCATCCGTATACACCACAATCCCATCTGTGAGTGGGTCCTTAGCTGTTACTTGTGGAAACACTATAGCCTGATTCAGGGCAAACTGTAAAATTGGATGTTTTGAATAATGGTTATTTATTAAGCCAGAATAACTGTATCCAAAAATGGTCCATTCATGTATAGTAGCACACAATATTTGTATTTGTGTAGCAGCATATGGAATAATTATGCTACCAGGCATTTTTCCGAAGTGAGTGATTGAACTTTTAATATCTTTATGGGCCATATTTGCCACCATGGTGGGATAATGCTCTATAGTCTTATTAGGGGATAAATGTGGATGTATCCATACTAAAGGACCATCATGTCACAACACAGCAGTTGGCAAATTTATGGATCGTAATATGCATAGGCACAAAAGTTCTTGCTCATTTATGACTCAACTGTGCCTTTTGGATAGCTGTTTTCCCCTTTCTAAGAGTTTTAGAAGCCTCAGGTGTTAGTTGTCTCAATGAGGTAATGTGTGTTTCTCCTTTTAAAATTTGAAATAAAGGTTTTAATTCTGAAGTAGGGATCCTTAAATAAGGTTTAATCCAATTTATATCTCCTTATAATTTTTTTAAAATCATTCAGTGTCTTTAAATAATTTTTTTATACTAATCTTTTGTGGGGTGACACACCGTAAAGTAATGGTGGCTCCTAAAAAATGACTAACATTAGACTGCTGTACTTTTCTGGTGTAATAATCAAGCCATTATTTTTAAAGTTTCATTAAACAAGCCATAAGCTTGCTGTATATTTTCTTCTTTAGGTTCACAAATTATAATATCATTCATATAGTGACATACCATTAAAGAGGGGAAACCATCTCTAACTGGCTGTAAAGCCTTTTCCACATACAACTGACATATGGCATGGCCACCTCCCATTCCTAGGGGCAATACTCACCATTGATACCCTTACTTAGGCTCCGTACGATTAATAGAAGGCAAGGTAGATTTAGTTTTATCTTTTCCACTTAATGGAATGGAAAAGAAACAATCCTCAACATCCACCACTATAATTCTCCAATCCTTAGGTAGAGCTGAGAGTAGGGAGAGCCCTTTTTGTATAGGACCCATAACTTGCATTTGTGCATTAATGGCTCTTAGGTCATGTAACAATCTCCACTTATCTGATTTCTTCTTTACAAGGAAAATAGGGGAATTCCAGGGTGATTTTGTGGGTTCCACATGTCCCAGGTCTAATTGTTCTAGTACTAATTCTTTAGTTGCTTTTTTAACTGGAGAAACTCTACCTTGTAAGTTGTTTCCAAGGCCTAGTTCAGGTATATATCCATTTCTCTCATCATTTTCTTGCTTCTCTGAGAGTAATCTCTTCCCCATAGATATACAGGTAAAGGGAGTACATAAGGTTGAAAAAGTCCTGACTTTCCTTCTTTATCTTGTCAATGTAAAGATTTTGTACTTATAGGTGGGTAGCCTCATATCCTAATCCTTGTAAGTTATCTGATGATTGATTAACAGGCCAAGAAGCAGGCCACCAGTTTTCCTTCTATTTGTAATTGTAAAGTGGGATGATTATCTAAATCTAAAGATATGTAGGCCACATTAGTTCCTGTAGAACCAAGTCCTTTATCCCCTCTGGGATTCTGGCTACTTGAGAACATGTTATGTAAACAAGGAGGGATTAACAACTGAACAATGTGATCTCCAGGAGAAATGGCCACAATACCTCGGGGTGCAGAACACATAATCTTAACTTGTCCCTCATAATCTGAGTCTATAACTCTGGGATGTATTTAGTTGGCTCAGATGTCCAATCCTGCTGAACCTGGATTGGCTCTCCTAGGTCTTTGGGTGGCCCATGGACACTGTAGTCTGGAATGCTCCATGCATTTGAGTTTTTTGGCTGTTGCACTTTAAGCTAAGGTATTGACCTTTCTGTTATAACTCTGGTTGGTCTGCAATTATCTATTTAATATCTTTCTTTTCCACATTTTGAGCAAATGTCTGGTAATTTCTTTTTAAACCTATTCTTTTTATCCTTTGTACACTGTTTATGCACCTGACCTGTTTTCTTGTTGTTTAGAATGACTCCAACCCGAGTTCCCAATTTAAGCTATCCTTCTGTTACAAGCAAAAGGCTGCCTGCCCCTTTAAGAGCTGTAGCTGACTCCCAGCCACAGCGCCTTTTGTTGTGTAAATTGAGGCTGCTTTTTAAACAAGAAAGTTTTATTTTTCAACATGAAAAACAGAACAACAGTCATGTATTCATTCAAACGAAGAACATCGACAGATGACATGGACAATTTGTTTTGGTGCACCAAAAACAGACAATAGACAGACAGAGAATATAACTCGGTGTCTCAAATGGACACAGAAATCCCAACTAGAGCTAAGCTGCACAGTGGCTGTTTACTCTCGTTCAGCTGTTCTACCCACTGGTCTAGCTCCTTGGTGAATGCCTTGTCGTCTATGGCGGTGAGCTGCTCATCTCCGCCGCCTCCCCCTCCGCTGATCCCCTGGCGGGACCGCTAAGCTGCAGAGAGCGCAGCCCGCGCCCCGCCCAAGCCCAGCCATTATCTTCGGGTCCCTGCTGTTTGCCTCTAAGTCTGTGGCGGTTCCGTAGCTGTAGTGCCTGGCGGCCCCAGCCCCGCCCACGCGCTTCTGTCGCACCGCCCCCTGCGCTGTTGTCAGAGCGCGGGACACAGTGAGGGAGGGGGGAATGGGCGAGCGGTCGCGCCGTTGGGAGGAGCAGTCCGGACCCATGCCCGTGCAGGCAGGACATGGGGAGAGCACGCAGCGACAGGCATCTGGCTTTCTGAGCCCTGGGATTTGGTGAGCGAACACTCGGAGTGGGATGGTTCGGCGCGCGCTGAGACCCGCTATCCCGGCCCCCGCCCACCTTTCCCAGCGGGCCTTTCCAGCGGTCCCGGGGCGGTCTTGGTGTACTGCCATGGTGGGTGGAGGTGCGCTTGGGGCCTGGTCGCTGGCCAGGGGGGGCAGTCCCCCGCCGACCCCAGCCTGGCCCTGCCCGCGAGCCCGCCACCAGAGCACGGGACGCAGGAAAAGGGGGCGGGGAATGACGCGCGGGTGGAGGAGTTTTCGCTGTGCGCCGCCAGCACAGTTGGACGTGCGCCTTTCTTTTTTGCTCCTTACCTTTGGACAAAAGCCTTAAAAGGGCGGATACTTAGGAGCTTAGGGTGGGGCCTTCTGAAAAAAGAAAACTCTTAAAATGAAAACAGTAACAGACAGGATGCAAGGGAAGAGCAAGGCAAGCACCAGTGCACCTCAGAGGCCGCCCGCACTCACCATCTGCACTCGCCTTTCCTCTGGATGGTATCTTTCTTTTTTATAGTGAGCTGCCTGATATTCTAACTCCTCTTCCTCAGAGGAACTAAACTCATCTGATTTTAAACTATCAAGCTTCAAAGCCTCTAGTTCCTTTACCAGATAACGGCTTTTCTTTTCCTGAACTTTCTCCTTATCTCTTTTCTCTCTCCAGGAATTTATTCCCAAACTTTTCACTTCCTCGGACTCAAGGTCTTTGGAAGGGCTTTGCTTCCTGTGCACATTTTTCCTTTTTAGAGCTCTTAACCTTTCGTACCACTCCGTTTCTGCCATACTGTCTTGTAACTATTCCAATATTCCCTGCCCTGTTATTATTGCTGGACTGCATCTCTCGTTCTCCAGGCATAATCTCACCAGTTTCCGTAATGGCATGGTCCCTGCCTTTAATTTCCCATTCTGTTGTTCCTTAGCTAAGTCTTCCCTTAATTTCTCCCAAGAGGAAAGAGTTAACGACCCTGAACACGGGTACCAAGGTGATATATGTTCAATTTCTCTGATGAATGTCTCTAAGGTTCTTGTAGAGATTTTTATCTCACACTGCTTTAAGACAGACTGCAGCGCTGTAATCACAGAATGTGAAGTTCCCATACTGCTCCTTTATCTACAGGAGAGGCTTAAATATGGGACAAGCACTGCGGCTTATCTACATCCATCTGACAGTGCTTAACAGCAGTTAAAATTTTTTAGCACCACTTCTGGTGAGTGCAGGATCAAACCAGGAGAAATAGGGTTAACACAGCCAGCTCGAGAACAAAAGGCTTTCAGTGCTGCCTTCCAGTTAAGGGGAGGGATTAAGAAGGATCAAAGTTACTCACAGTATCCTCTAGGAGTTGAATCCACCATGGTTCTGAACCTGCTCCGGTTGGTCTGGTCGGAGGGTCTCCTCTCTGGTGCTGCGCCTTGTTAAGGTGTTTTTCCCCAGGATTCGAGCACCAAGTATCCTGAGCTTATCCCTGTCCCGCAGGAAATAAACACAGGACACGCCAGATTCTTCCGTGGTTAACTTTACTTCATAAAATATTGAGGTAGACAAAGAAGGCTCAGAAAGTGTGTGGCTTAAATACTTTTTGGTGACATGTCTAAACTAGGATTGGTAGCTACACCCACGAATCTCATGCACCCTAGGGATAGGCACACCTAGAAGCTCCTTCATTGGAGGCCCTTGTTCCATCCAATAGATGACTGTCAGCATCTACTTTTGTATTTGCCAGGCACTGGCAGAGCCTCACAAGAGATAGCTATATCAGGGTCCTGTCAGAAAAATCTTTCTGCCTTATGCAATAGTGTCTGAATTTGGTGGTTGATTATGGGATGGATCCCTGGGTGGAACAGTCTCTGAATGATCCTTACTTCTGTCTCAGCTCTGAACTTCGTCTCTGTAACTTTTCCATGGGTGTTTTGTTCCCCATTCTAAGGAGCAAAATATCCACACTTTGTTCTTCCTTATTCTTGAGTTTCATGTTTATTGCAAAGTGTATCTTGTGTATTCTAGGTTCCTGGGCAAATATCCACTTATCAGTGAATATATATCAAGTGACTTCTTTTGTGATTGGGTTACCTCACTCAGGATGATACCCTCCAGATACATCCACTTGCCTGAGAATTTCATAAATTCATTGTTTTTAATAGTTGAGTAGTACTCCATTGTGCAAATGTACCACATTTTCTGTATCCATTCCTCTGTTGAGGGACATCTGAGTTCTTTTCAGCTTCTGGCTATTATAAATAAGGCTGATATGAACATAGTAGAGTGTGTGTCCTTATTACAAGTTGGAACATCTTCTGGGTATATGCCCAGGAGAGGAATTGTTGGATCCACTGGAAGTACTATGTCTAGTTTTCTGAGGAACCACCAGACTGATTTCTAGAGTGTTTGTATCAGCTTGTAATCCCACCAGCAATGCAGTGTTCCTCTTTCTCCACATCCTAGCCAGCATCTACTGTCACCTGAATTTTTGATCTTAGCCATTCTGACTGGTGTGAGGTGGAATCTCAGGGCTGTTTTGATTTGCATTCCCTGATAATTAAGGATGTTGAACATTTTTTCAGGTGCTTCTCAGCCATTCGAAATTCCTCAGTTGAGAATTCTTTGTTTAGCTCTGTACCCCATTTTAATGGGGTTATTTGAATTTCTGGATTTCATCTTCTTGAACTCTGAATATATTGGATATTAGTCCCCTATCAGATTTAGGACTGGTATAAATTCTTTCCCAATCTGTTGGTGGCCTTTTTGTTTTACTGACAGTATCTTTTGCCCTATAGAAGCTTTGCAATTTTATGAAATCCCATTTGTCGACTCTTGATCTTACAGCACAGGCCATTGCTGTTCTGTTTAGGATTATTTCTCCTGTGTCCATATCTTCAAGGTTTTTCCCCACTTTCTCCTGTATAAATTTAAATGCCTCTCGTTTTATGTGGAGTTCTTTGATCCACTTAGACTTGAGCTTTGTACAAGGAGATAAGAACGGATCAAATCTCATTCTTCTACATGATAACCGCCAGTTGTGCCAGCTCCATTTTTTGAAAATGCTGTCTCTTTTCCACTGGATGGTTTTAGCTCCCTTGTCAAAGATCAAGTAACCATAGGTGTGTTGGTGTATTTCTGGGTCTTTAATTCTATTCCATTGATCTACCTGTCTCTTACTGTACTAGTACCATGCAGTTTTTAATCACAATTGCTCTGTAGTACAGCTTTAGGTCAGGCATGATGATTCCCCCAGAGGTTCTTTTATTGTCGAGAATATTTTTAAGACATAGCTTTCATAGTAAAGTTTTGCTTTGGGGTTTTGCCTCCGGGTATAAGAAGTTAGAGTACCTAGTATAGGAATCACATATAACTATATGAAAATATAATTTAATTTAAGGAGAGTAATGAAAAGAAGATAAAATTAATTATAGTAAAGAATAATCAATTCTTTTAAACCAGATGCATTCCTATTTTTCTCTCCATGAAATTTTAGTCATAAATATATACAGTTATAGACTATAAGTGATTAAAATGTTTTGATTCTACATCACTGTGAAAGTTGGAAAAAATTCACATATTCAGTATCTTAATAAATCTATTGCTATTGCCATTTTTGATATATATGAATAAGTTTTGTCACTGATAATAGTTCTAAAGCAAATAAAATATAAAAATCAAATTTGAATGCTCTATTATGTTAGGAATCAGTAATGCGTATCCATAAATATATATAAATTAAAGCTATCATTATTCTTGGCTTTAAGAAAACTTCCAATGATATTTGACTTTTATGATAAATAATTAGTTTTAAAAATAATTATTTTCTTTTTGTTCCTTTTTTCTTTTCTTTTCTTTTCATTTCTTTTCTTTTCTTTCTTTCTTTCCTTCCTTCTTTCTTTTTTTTTTTTTTTTTTTTTTTTTCCGGGACAGGGTTTCTCTGTGCAGCCCTGGCTGTCCTGGAACTCATTCTGTAGACCAGGCTGGCCTTGAACTCAGAAATCCACCTGCCCCTGCCTCCCGAGTGCTGGGATTAAAGGCATGTGCCACCAATGCCTGGCTCTCTTTTTTGTTTAATTGTAACTTTCTAGTATGCTTAATTACAACTCAGTATAGAAAAATAATGTCAGCACATAATTTCATGTCCATATTAAGTAGACATTAATATTCTTTTACATACTTCTATGATATCATGTTTAGAGACATTTCAATCATAAATTTATAATTTATTAGAATAAAATTAGTTGAGTAAATGGGTAACAAAGCATGAATTTGGGAAAAATTAATGTGAAATTTCAAATTGTTTCATTTTTTTAATTAGATATTTTCTTTACTTACTTTTCAAATGTTATCCCCTTTCTTACTTTCCCCTCTGAAAAATCCCCTATTTTCTACCTCCTCCCCTCTTCCCCAACCCATCCTCTCTGATTCTTGGTCCTGCCATTCCCCTATACTGAACATAGAATGTTCACAGGACCTAGGGTCTCCCCTCCCATTGATGACTGACTAATCCATCCTCTGCTACATATACAGCTACAGCAACAAGTTCTACCATGTGTTTTCTTTGATTGGTGATTTAGTTCTAAGGAGCTTTGGGGGTAATGGCTAGTTCATATTGATGTTCCTCCTATGGGACTTCAAACCCCTTTAACTCCTTGGGAACTTTCTCTCGCTCCTTCATTGGGGACCCTGTGCTCTGTCCAATGGATGATCGTGAGCGTCCACTTCTGTATTTGCCAGGCACTGGAAGAGCCCCTCAGGAGACAGTTTTATCAGGTTCCTGTCAGCAAGCTCTTGTTAGCATTTAGATTTCGTGGTTGTTTGTGGGGTAGATCCCCATGTGGGGCAGTCTCTGGATGGTTTTTCCTTCAGTCTCAGCTCTGAACTTTGTCTTTGTAACTCCTTCCATGGGTATTTTTGTTTCCCCTTCTAAGAAGCATTCTGAGCTTCTGGGCTAATATCCACTTATCACTGAATGCATATCATGTGTGTTCTTTTGTGAGTTTTAAAAAGCTTGCTTATATGGTTTTTAAAAATATCAATAATGACCTAAAATAGTCATAGTAGTTATAATTGTTCATAATATAGAGACTTGTGAACCCTTTTTAAAACACTGCAATTTATATTATGAACAGATTTTGCTTCTATTTAAAATATTAGGGAAAATTTTTATGTCACCCTTAAATTATTAAAGGAAGGCATGCTACTTTCAAAATTCTTTTAGGAATATCTGGAAAGATGGCTCAATATTTAAGATAATTTGATACTTTTGAAGAAAAGCTAGATTTGTCTTTTAGTAGCAACATATTGCTCACACCACTTTTAATTCCAGTTAAAAGGGATTTGCTACCCTCTTTTGACATCTTTGGGTTCAAGGCACACATGTGGTGCACACACACACACACACACACACACACACACACACACACGTAGGTGTTGGTGTAGGTGTAGATAATATAGATGTGAAATTTCAAATTGTTTCATTTTTTTAATTAGATATTTTCTTTACTTACTTTTCAAATATTATCCCCTTTCTTACTTTCCCCTCTGAAAAATCCATTTGGTGTTAAGAGCTCTGTCAGACGTTGTGTAGGAGCTTGGAAGATAATGTTGAAAACAGTGCAGAAGATGGAGGCCTGGCTTGTGAAATTTCAGAGGGAAAATTAAAGACTTTTCAGGGCCATTGTTACTTTAGTTGTGAAGATTCTGTGGTTCTGGTTAGCTGGGGCTGAAGAATCAGCTGTGATTAACAAGATACCAGGACTACTAAAGCAAAAACTTTGCATTACTGGGACTATTGATGCTGGTTAGCTGGAGCTAAGAAATTAGCAGTGATTAAGAAGAGACCAGCATCATTGGGGTGACATCTTCTGGGTAGTGTTTTCTGAAAGCACAAAGAGGCTGTGTTCCAGAGATAGCCAAGGTTGTACCTTGTGCTGTGGCTGGACTTGGTAATGTGTAAGAGTCACCCAGGTGGTACTGGTTTTGAAGGCATGAAAAGGTCATGCAGAGCAGCTGAGGCTCGGCACTGTGAGAGGCCATGGAAGGCCATTAAGTGAAGGTGCAGCCTCAGTTGAAATTGACAGCCCAGGACTGAAGGGGACATGCAGGGTTTTGGAGATGCCAGTACCATGAGATGACCACCAAGAGCAGCAGCAGTGGAATACAGGCATCTGGAGCCTAGAGGACGACGTGTGTGCTACAAACAGCATGGTTCGAGAAGCGACCCAAGCCCTTGGAGGAACCTAGAAGATCATGAGTTGGATCCCAGACATTGGACAGTTGGAGATTGATTTTTGCTTTTGATTGTGACTGTGCCATGATATTTTCCTCTTGAAGGAAGAAACTATTTAGTGGATCCCACAGTTAAGAGACTTTTAATTGTAAAAAACTTTTTATTTTAAAAGAGATGAATATTTTAAAGAGATTGAAAATTTAAGAATATGTAAAGACTGTGGGACGTTTAAAGTTATTTAGATCTTGGGGATGAATAAGAACTAAGGGTTGAGGCTTACTAGTGATGTGTTTGTGTGTCAAGTTGACAAGGGGTCAATTGTACTGGCTAGTTTTGTGTCAACTTGACACAGCTGGAGTTGAGGAAATGCCTCCATGAGATCCAACTGTAAGGCATTTTCTCAATTAGTGATCAAGGGGGAAAGGCCCTTTGTAGGTGGAACCATCTCTGGGCTGGTAGTCTTAGGTTCTATAAGAGAGCAGGCTGAGCAAGCCAGGAGAAGCAAGCCAGTAAGGAACATCCCTCTATGGCTTCTTCATCAGCTCCTGCTTTCTGACCTGCTTGAGTTCCAGTCCTGACTTCTTTGGTGATGAACAGCAGTATGGAAGTGTAAGCCAAATAAACCCTTTCCTCCCCAACTTGCTTCTTGGTCATGATGTTTGTGCAGGAATAGAAACCCTGACTAAGACAGACATCTAGCTTAAAAGTTATCTGAGGTTAGGTGCTTCTCTGTCATTTGGTATTCCTCAGTTGAAAATTCTTTGCTTAGCTCTGTACCCCACTTTACAATAGGGTTACTTGGTTCTCTGGAGTCTGACTCTTGACGACTTAGTGTATATTGGATATTAGCCCTCAATGGATGAAGGATTGGTAAAGATCTTTTTCCAATCTGTTGGTTGCCTTTTTGTCCTATTGACAGTGTCCTTTGCCTTACAGAAGCTTTGATGTTTTATGAGGTCCCATTTGTCAATTCTTGATCTTAGAGCATAAGTCATTAGTGTTCTGTTCAGGAAATTTCCCCCTGTGTCCATGTGCTCTAGATTCTTCACCACGTTTTCTTCTATTAGTTTCAGTGTACCTGGTTTTATGTGGAGGTCCCTGATTCACTTGCACTTGAGCTTTGTACAAAAAGTTAAGAATGGATCAATTTGCATTCTTCTACATGCTAATGGCTAATTGAGCAAGCACCATTTATTGAATATGCTGTTTTTTTTCCCACTGAATAGTTTTGCATCCATTCTCCAAGATAAGGTGACCATAGGTATGTGGGATCATTTCTGCATCTTCAATTCTATTCCATTGATCTACCTGCCTGTCACTGTACCAATACCCTGCAGTTTTTATCACAATTGTTCTGTAGTACCTCTTGAGGTCAGGGGTGGTGATTCCACCAGAAGTTCATTTATTGTTGAGAATAGTTTTTACTATCTGAGGTTTATTTTGTTATTCCTGATGAATTTACAAATTGCTCTCTCTTTCTCCGTCAAGTCTTGAGTTGGGATTTTGATGGGGATTCAAAATCCTTAGTCATCATGGAAATAAAAATCAAAACAACCCTGAGATTCCACCTCTCACCAGTAAGAATGGCTAAGATCGAAAACTCCGGTAAGAGCAAATGCTGGCAAGGATGTGGAGAAAGAAGAAAACTTGTCCATTGCTGGTGGCATTTCAAGCTGGTACAACCACTCTGGAAATCATTTTGGTGATTCCTCTGAAAACTGGACATTGTACTACCAGAAGATCCAACAATACCACTCCTAGGAATATACCCAGAAGATGCTCTAACATGTAAAAAAGACAAATGTTCCACTATGTTCCCAGCAGCCTTATTTATATTAACCAGAAGCTGGAAAGATCCAAGATGTACCTCTACAGAGGAATGAATACAGAAAATGTGGTATATTTATGCAATGGGGTACTACACAGCTCTTTTTTGTTTTGTTTTGTTTTGTTTTTGTTGTTTTTTTTTTGTTTTTTGTTTTTTGGGTTTTTTTTGGGGGGAGGGGTTCGAGACATGGTTTCTCTGTATATCCCTGGCTGTCCCCTGGAACTCACTTTGTAGACCAGGCTGGCCTCAAACTCTGAAATCTGCCTGCTTCTGCTTCCCAAATGCTGGGATGAACGGCGTGCACCACCATGCTCAGCTCATGTGTAAATGTGTTTTGTTTTTTTCTTGTTACACAGCTCTTAAAAGCAATGAGTTTACGAAATTCTTAGGCAAATGGATGGATCTGGAGGATATCATTCTAAGTGAGGTAACACAATTACAAAAGAACTTACACATGATATACACTCACTGTTAAGTGCATATTAGACCAGAAGCTCAGAATACCCAAGATACAATTAATAAACCACATGAAACTCAAGAAGAAGAAAGACCAAAGTGTGGATACGTTGATCATTCTTAGAAGTGGTGATAAAGTACCCATGGAAGAAGTTACAGAGACAAAGTGTAGAGCAGAGACTGAAGGAATCACCATCCAGAGATTGCCCGACCTGGGGATCCATCCCATAAACAATCACCAAACCCGGACACTATTGTGGATGCCAATAAGATCTTGCTGACAGGTGCCTGATATAGCTGTCTCCTGAGACGCTTTTCCAATACCTGACAAATACATAAGTGGATGCTCACAGCCATCCATTGGACTGAGCACAAGGTCCCCAGTGAAGGAGCTAGAGAAAGGACCCAAGGAGATGAAGGGGTTTGCAGCCACATAGGAAAAACAACAATATGAATTGAACAGTACACCCATAGCTCCCAGGGACTAAACCACCATCCAAAGAGTAGACATGGTGGGACTTGTGGCTCCATCTGCATATATAGAAGAGGATGGCCTAGTCAGTCATCAATGGGAGGAGAGGCCCTTGGTCCTGTGAAGGCTCTTTTTCCCCAGTGTAGGGTAATACCAGGGCTAGGAGCCACGAGTGAGTGGGTTGATGAGCAGGAGGAGGTGGCGGGATTTGGGGGTTTTGGACGTGAAGCCTGGAAAGGGGCTAACATTTGAAGTGTAAATTAAGATAATATTTAATTTAAAACTTTAAAAGTTGTTCTTCTATGGGTCTTTTATTACATTGACAGCTAGGCTAACTGCAGCTTGACAGCTAGAGAAAAAACAACCAGCTCCTAATCCCAAGTAAACTACCACCATATTAGCTCTTTAGTCAATTCATTAGCTAGTTAAGGATTCTACATCTCTTATCAAAAAGACAAACAGGTTTGACTTCCCCACAGGCTTCATGATAAAAGACACAACAGTTTTAGATGTAATCTTTCCCAGATGTTACATTTTGTTACTCTCTTATCTAAAAATATCAGTTTGCAGTGATGGCTTCCCAATGATCAACTACTTATATCTCATGGTAAATAATTGGATGGAAAAAGATGTAAACTTTATGCAAGGTCTGAGAATAAGAAAGCTTAAGATATGAGGGTCTAAGAATATATTTGAAGGTCTAGGAAGATGTTTTGAGTTTGGTATTTATAAAACATAAAGTTTGGAGGACATATAAACCTAGGGTGTTTATAAAATAATTGATTTGTTACAAAATGCTTCAAATTTCTTCTCCTTACTATGCCACAGTTATATTAAGACTTCAAGAGTTCAGAATCCTAATATTAGTCAGTGGAGTTATGATAAATTAGCCTAACTCTAAACATTCTACTATTCACTTTTATAATCACAAGTTCAAAATTTTATATTTTCTTTGGTTGTATTTTAACTATAATCTTAAGGTGTATCTCATGCTAAATTTATAGGATCAACTGTCATAATTACAAATTCAAGTTTCTTTTGCTTGTCTCTAAAATATAAAATAGAAAAAAGGACTCTCCATCTTCTCTGTCTGTCTCTCTATCTGTCTCTGTCTTTGTCTCTCTGTCTCTCTGTCTTTCTGTCTCTCTGTCTCTCTGTCTTTCTGTCTGTCTGTCTCTCTCTCTCTCTCTCTCTCTCTCTCCCCCTTTTGAACCAAACCTGTTTCCTTCTTCCTTTCTCTCCCCCTTCTTCCCTCCCTCCTTTTCAACCCCTCCCACATCATTTTCCTTCTCACCAATAAACCTTGTTTATATTAGGTCTGTCTAATGGCTTCATTTCTCAGAGGGAATACATTTGTATCGGCCTGCCCAGTTGCTTCTTTCTGCCACTTTACTGCTACCATTTTATAAAACACAACAATCCTGCCTTTATAAATAAGGTGTAGAACAATTGAAGAAGGCATATATCATCAAAGTCAAGCATCCTCAGTCATTCACACATATACACATTCTCTTGTATACACTCATGGAATCATGCACACAGACAGGCATGCACGTTGAAAATACACTCAGTAAAAAATAAAATAAAATGGAAGTCATTTATTATTATCAGGTGGTGATTCCACAAATATCAGGAAGTAAAAAACAATAGAGGAAAAACAGTCATTTCTGGAGGAACTAATAAGAAAAAGATACAGTTTTGGATATCTAGGACATTGCTTTAGAGAGAAGAATGATTATTGGTAAGTGAAAAATAAGACTGATTCAGCAGGGGCCTATTAAGGGCATGAAGTTTTATTGCCTTCATGGAGTTCTGTAATTGAGTGGTGAGATGTGTTATTTCTTTTAGCTAGTAGAGTCTATTAGATCTAAATGATATAGGTTAACAAATTTGCGTGTATGAAAGCCTAACAGAATCAAGAAGGAATGAGGTCAGGATGAAACACACATAGTATCTGTCTAGGATATTCAAAAGCAAATGTGTCAATATTTGTGCCAAGCTAGAGTTCTTAGGGAAGCCAATATTAATAGAAAATTAAATATTGTGCTAGTAAGTTTTTTAAAAGATAAAAATTGAAGTAACAATTGACAGAAATAAAAATTATTTAATTAGAACAGGTGAAAATATTATGCTTGATATATAGAAGTGTATACTTATTCACCACAAATCTGAAGTACATTTCTTTCCTGAAAATAAAAGTATAGCTGGAAAGGAGATTGTTAATGCATAGGATAAAATAGTTAATCTCTATTTTCAATTTGAGATCTATAGTCAGCTAGAAGATAAATCTCTAATCATAGGTGTAAGGAATTGTATTCATTATGTTAATTGAGGTATGAAAAAATGTTCATAATACATGGTAGCATTTACTGGAATAAAATTCTAAACTGTATAAAAAGGACAAAGTGAACTGTTCATAAATATTTATTTCTGTCTGCTGCATTGACAGCAGGGTCAATATAACAAGCTAATTGTAGCTCTTTCTAGCTGGTATCCCATATCAAGATGAACTACACCCCCTGCAACTCTGAGTGAAATAAGCTTTATCATTTTTTTCAGATTAATCTATTATAAAATAGGAAAAGAAGCAAGAATAGATATTTGGTTTCTATAAATAAGGTTGTTACTGTGGCAAAACTGACCTTGTGGTGGCTCTACAATATTTGGAAATGGTTTACTAGAGGAGTGTAGAAAAGTTTGGGATTTCTGCCTATAGAACATACCAAAAGATCTAAGCAGAGCTTAGTGGTCAGATCAGGTAGAACTTGGACAATAATGAGTGCTAAGAGAAATGTAGACAATTGAATCCTGGTGTCTATTGCCATGATAAAATGCTACGACCAAAATCAACTTGGAGAAGAATAGTTTATTTCATCTTACAACTCTCAAATAAAACTTGATAAACTGAATGGAGACAAAAGAGAAACTTAAAGCCAGAACCTTGAATAGGGAACTGAAGGAGAAGACACATAGAAGACTTCTACTTACTACCTTTCATTTCAAGACTAGCTTCTCATTGCTTTCTCTGTTTTCTAGGACCAGGTTTCAGGAGTAGCACTGCCTTTAGCAGGACTGACCCTTACACATCAATCATTAGTAAAGAAAACGCCAGTATAGACTCATCTACATCAATCTGATCAAGTTATTTTCTCAGTTGAGGTTCCTCTCCCAAATAACTCTAACTTCTGTCAAGTTGACAACAATTAGGTAGAACACTTTTCTCATGAGGTTTCAGAAGATTACAAGCACTATAATATAAGGGTGATTAGCGACCATCTGATATTTTGAACAAGAATCTGGTTTTAATGTGCTTATTTCCTGAAAACTTGAATAAAGTATAGTGTAAGGAAACAAAATAATTTATTTGGCAGAGGACATTTTAAGATGAGAAAATATTGAAGGTTGTACTGAGAAATCATATTTAATTGTTACAGAGATCAGCAAAATTAAAGATAAACTCTCAACATTGCACTGTGCCAGCATGTATGATGTCCTGATAGAAAAATTCCTCCCATCAGAAGCCCATCTTATAGTGAATCAAATATATTTGAAGAAAGTAAGGATAAACTTAAAGGGTTTCCTGTTTCTCAAAACTAATTGCATAGTGAAGTTTCTTCAATACCGTTGTCACAGAGAAGCTGTCATACTCATTTTGCGAGAGGGACAACATAGATCTCAAGCTAGAAAATAAACTTGGCAGCATCTTTCACAGGTACAAGTGTTTCAGTCTTAGTCTTATAAGAATCATGATTTAGGGTAATATATAGTCTTATTTCTTTGTTTTGTTTTAAATGAGAATGTCCCCTTATAGCCTCAGATTGTGGAACACTTGGACCCAAGTTGTTGACACTGCTGGGAATGTTTCAGCAGTATATCTGGAGGAAGTAAGTCACTGGAAGCAAAGTTTGAGAGCTTAATATCTCATACAATAGTCAGTTCATTGTCTTTTTACTTTATTTATACTTGCACTTGTGGATATGGTCTCTCAGCTGTCTGCTTCTACTAATATGCTCACGGCCATTGTCTTACTGTAATGATTGGTAATCCCACTGAAAGAGTATAAGGCCATCAACACAAACATGTTTCTTTTCAAATTAAGCAAAATTTATTTTCTTTTAAACATGGCTATCTCCCTAAAGTGAGATTTGAAAGAACAGTCCTGAAAATAGGATATGTAGGTCATTATAATCCCCAAATTAAAAGGGTAAAGGTTTTCCAAGAATTGGAGGATTAGATTAGCAATCAATAATTGGAATCTCACTATGAATAAGACAAAATATCAGCATATAGATTTGGAAAAGGTCTTCATCAAACCTTCATCTAACAGAGGGCTGATAGCTAAAATACATAAAAATCTCAAGAAATTAAATAACAACAAACCAAGTAACAATTTAAAGAGAAGTACAGAGTTAAACAGAATTCTCAACATAGGAATCTCTAATGACTGAGAGGTTCTTCAAGAAATGTTCAACATCCTGAGTCATCATAAAAATGCAAATTACAATGACTCTGGGTTTCTTTCACTTGTCAAAGTGGCTAAAATCAATAACAGAAGTGGCATCTCATGATGGCAAAGATGTAGACCATAGGAATATTTCTCTATTGCTTGAGGAAATGCAAACTTGTACAACCACTTTGCAAATCAATGGGAATAATTCTACTTCAAAGCTCCTGGTTATATACTCAAAGGATACTCCATCCTACCACACAGCACTTGATCATATATGTTCATGGCAGCTCTATTCATAATAGACAAAAACTGGAAACAACCTAGATGTCCCTTTACAAAAATAGAGTTAAAGCTAAGGATAAAGAAATAACGATAAAGGAGATGTATTATATTTACAGAATGGAATACTACACAGCTACTAAAAACAAGGACATCTTGAAATTTGCAGTCAGATGCATGGAACGAGAAAAGGTCATCCTGAGTGATGTAAACCAGATCCAGAAATACAAACATGGTATGTACTCACTTATAATTATTTATTTAATTATTAGCCATAAAGTACAGTATAACCATGCTACAATCCACAATTCCAAAGAAGCTACTTAAAAAAAGAAGTATCTAAGGATGCGTGTTTGAATATCACTGAGAATGGGAAATAAAATAGACATTTGGGATGGATGGGGAAAGAGAACTGGGAGGAACTAGGGGTTGGGAGTATAACAGGAGGGATCAAGTATGGGGAGGTCAGAAGGAGAGAGAACTGGAAGATAGGACTCAGAGATTGGTGGGTAGGCTATCTCTGGGATGAACTAGAAAACTACCAAAAGAAAAACTCCTAGGAAATTATGAAGGTGAACCTAAGATTCCTAGCAAACAGGGGATAAAATATCTAAAATGACTACCTCCTATAATCAGGCTAGAGTTCCAATGAAGGAATAGGGATAACAACACAAAGAAAAATTTTGACTAACAATTTTTCCTGCCTAGAGGATGTACAGAAATAAACATGGAGGAAGGACAGTAAGCACATATAATGTACTTCTTATTTTAATAAGGGTTTAAGGTCCCCTCTAGCCCACCACCCACTAAAGGTAGTCGGAAATAATGGTTATTAGGATATTATTCTATAAAATACTTTTGATAATAGTATTTTATATAGTGAACTATATAATATAGAAAATTTTACTGGTTAGGGGTGTATTTCTGTGAAAAACATTACCATGTTTTTGTTTTGTTTTGTGTATTTTTTTTTTTTTAATTTTTGTTTGTTTTTTGTAGAAATGGAGTATTTGGAACTTTGGAGTAGAAAAGTAGTTGAATGATGCAAGCAGAGCATAAAAGTCTTTTCTAGGAGGAGACTGGAAGGCAGTAAATTCTGATAACAAATCAAATTATAGAGAAAAAAACAAAGACTTAAACAACTGGGCTCCTGGTCATTCTTGTGATATTTTGCCAAAGTATTTGAGGTTTCCTCCTTTTATCCTAAGAATATTCCAACTGCTAAGTAAAAAAAGAACTGAACTGATTTCTTTGGCAAAAAGAAAGTTTCAAGAAAACATACTTCTGATTCTGTGGCATGGTTGTGACTTATGATGCTTATGTATATTTAGAATAAAAACGAGTGAGTGGTGAAGAAAGACATAAAAATTTACAGTTTAAAGAGAAATAAACAGTGAGAAGCTTAATGTTGTAGCCCAGAAAATGTTAGGAAAGTGGTTTTAATTGTTAAGGAGATTAACACCAGTAAGAAGAGGGTTTTGTTTTGTACTGGAACAATGGGAAAAGGAAAGAAAAGACCACACTAAACTAAGCTTCCAACTTTTGAAAGAGATCAGAAGATTTGTGTTCCTAGAAAGGAACTGAATAAAAGAAAGAAAGAAAGAAAGAAAGAAAGAAAGAAAGAAAGAAAGAAAGAAAGAAAGAAAAAAAGCATGTCATTGGCACTCAATGGGGTCACATTGTATTCAAAAGATTCTATACTTAAATCCATGAGTACAGGAATCAAGGGGTCATGGGTTCTTCCTCCATCATTACAATAGCATTAAAACCAAGCATTTTTAATCCCTCAAGCAAGAAAAACACCAGTAACCCAAAGTTTGAGCCAAATTTGAAGTGAGTTTTATTAAATACTAGCCAGGAAAATCTTCAATGGCCAGGTTCAAAGCTGGGGTTCCAAAAAAAAAAAAAAAAAAAAAAAGGCAGTATGTGTTTATAATGAAAAAACTCCCCAAGGCTTCAAGGCTTCATGCTTCATACTTCCTGTCTTCATCCAATGGAGAGACAGCATATATCCTGACTCACATCCTGCCTACTTACCTCTTGTTTATGTGGGATTTAGCATATCTTGTGCAGTTAGGGCAACAAAACTTGTTTATAGAAGTGAAAACATATTGCTTGTTATCTCCCTTGAAGGTGGCATTCCAGGAATTTGTTTCTCCTTGGACAAGTGAGGCTTACATGTTAGAAGCATTTTTGTTTTATAGATATCTTAAGCACAGAAATTAAAACTTAAAACAAAACTTTAGCCCTCACACATTTATAGCAGTGAGAGTAACTGTATGAAAGCACAAAGAAGTCTCTGAAAGTCATTAAATGAAACAATGAAAGTAATGCTAACATTACTATTAGAAACCCCAGATGGTGGAGGTGACAGATCTATAGATATCTGACAGTAGGAGATAAAATAAGTGAATGGTGTCAGCCCAAGGGAGAGGTCAAAAACCTTTGAAATTATACATAGATCTACAGAATCCTGTGATGTCCCTGCTGATTACAGTTTTGCTTTGGCTCATCATTTATTTCCTTTCTATGCCTCTATTCTTCCTTTTGGAAATAATAACCAATATCCTGGGCCATTATATGTTGGAATATATAATTTGCTTTTTGGCTTTAGAGTCAGTTACAATTAACAGATTGCCTTGAATATCAGAAGAGACTTTGGATATTTGAGGTGGTTTGGTGACTTTAAATTTGGATTAAACACATTTTTATACTATGATATGATCATAAGGAACATGAAGCGGGGCACAGATTCAGCATACAGTGGAATCCAGGAACATATAACATGTTTGGAGTCACTGCAAGATATTTCTGAAAGAGCATTTTTGTAAAGCTGTGTGATGGGGCAAGATATAGCAAAAATATTTTCATCTTGTATTATCATTTAGATTTAACTAGAATGGAAAATCCCAAAGATAATTACCCATCCCTATTCTATAAATCAAAGGTCAGGATACCTTTGCTAACTTATCTTTTGCTAAACAACCTGATTTTATGGACCCCCTTCTACCTGTTTGTATGGACCCCCTTCCACCTAATTGCTTGTCTTAGCTTATATTAAAACTGCTTGCTTTTATAAAACCCTGTGTGACTGCTGAGAGTGATACCAGACCATGATTTCTGCATTTAAAAACCTTGTGTTCTAGACACTGAGGGCCATACTTAGATCCTCAGGTGCCTGCTGTAGTTGCAGCTAGCTGGAATGAAGTCTTCAAATGGCTATAAATTGTATCTGAGTGGTCATTTCTAATGGGCTACCAATATATTTTAGAGGTCCCAACTGAAATCCTAGAGAATGGGCCTGACACATAGAGGCCTTGGGAGATCTGAGAGTTCTCAAGAGTTGACAACTACCAGAATTTCTCTTTAGAGGCTAAGCTCTAGGGTTCAAAGTCTTAACCAAAATATCTCTGCTCTATATTCTTCAAGACAAACACCTAAGCTACAACCAAGATTAAGAAAACAATTTCTAACAACTGTATTTCAGGTACCCTGCAAATACCTACTCCCACATCAACCTGTGAGTAGTTGAATATTGCTAGCTATGAATAACAGGATTTGTCAAGACAGTCAAGCATCTTTATGCCAATATTAGTGATGTGTGGCATTTAGAATGAAGTGAGACTGAGAAGAACTTTAGCACCTTTAAAAATTCCTAGGTTTCTGTCCTGGTCCTGGTTCTTACAGATATTACTAAGCCACTTGTATAAATATAAGGCCAGAAATCATTGCCTAAAATTTCCTCATACAATCTCTGGGACATGGGAAAAGACAGACATCAAGTATGTTCAGAGACTTGACCTAGTCACAACCAGATTGCTAACATATATAAGGTCATGACTGTCTCTAGTAAAAGAAGCTTAGGAATTAATATTAGGGCATGAAGTGTTCCTGACAGCCTCATAGTCTGTTGCTACTCTATTGAGCAGATGGCCCAACACATGGATGTCTAACACTAATGTGACTCAATACCAAGCCCTGCTTCTTGATAAAGTTTAGATTTGTTTCCACAAGATCTCAGCCATAAATCCTGCCAGTCCCCTGACAGACAATGACTTTATTGGTCCCATGAATAGTTATATTGTGGTGACTGATCTGATAGCAGGCCTGATCTTACTGACTTGCCACTCACAATACCAGATGAATTATTACTCACACATGGGAGTAGTTTTACCCAAGATGATATCAAGTATATTTCAGCAACAGGACTGGCCCAAGATAAGTCAATCTGAGCACAATCTTTAAGCAGGGGAACCTCAGCTCACTGAACTGAACCTTTATCTTTGACCAAAGCATTCCACTTTGCAGAGAAATTTTAATCATGGAGCTCGGCTGCTCTGATAAGGGATCACTTCCATAGACCTTCTAGGTCTGTATGATCCTGCCAGAATGAAAATATCCCCTAGACTATATATAGTATGATCTGGCTGGAATACAGACACACCCTTAGTACAAATCTTTAATTTCTGACAGTGAAGTTAAGATTAATTTATAGAATAAAGTAGCCATGTTTTAAAGTGACATCCAATTGAGAGGCAGTTAAATAAATCAGAGAAAGGTTTGATAGAATAAGTCAGAGATGGAATATTCCCAACTCTCAGAACAAAACACTAAAATGAGTCTACTTAAAAGCAGAGAGAGTGTTGGTGTGTGTGTCATATGTGGTATGTCGTGTTTGGAGTTTGGTTTGGTGTTTGGTGTGAGCTGCATAGTATATGTGTACGACAGTTTTACTGAGACAGTTTTACAGAGATACACTGCAGAGAGAACAAAATAGACACAGGTGAAGACAGAATGAGCCAGAGAATAAAAAGTAACTTGAAGATTAGAATATATTGCTAATGTTAGCATGACGTCATGCAGAACAATCCAGTCAAAAGGTGAGAGAAGCTCTATTGAATCATTCAGCTTCAAATATTAGATTGTAAGGAAGCTAGAAGCTTCTAGGCATAGGCCTAGAGATAGTTGGAACAGAAAAGGAAATGTTCTTATATCAGCCCAAGTCATATATTAGCTTACGTTGGTTGCAACTCTCATTTCATTACTTCATCTGAAGAAATAAAAGTGTATTGATGCACTGGAGAATAGACAAAACCATTACCATATATGTAGATACCCAAATGCTTTCATTTTACCATGGCCCATGTCCACAGAGTTTTACGCAGGGAAAGAAGATTGTTAACCTCAGCAGGAAAAATAATCAAAAATAGAGAAGAAAACCATAGCAACTATTGGAAGTTTTCAGATTACCCAAGAAAGACATCATATCATCCCAAAACCTACCCCCCCCCAAAAGAGATTCTATGTAAAATGGTCTATGTTATCCTCTAGGTATATACCCATAAAAGAGATGGGAAAGAACCTATAATAGCCAAGAGTCATTGTTAACAAAGGTTAATTTTATTCTTGATCAGGGCAGGTATAGTCACTGCAACTGCCATAGCCATTCAACTGCCTTAGCACTGATTATTGATAATGATCCTAGTCTCTAGAATCTGAATTGAAGGAACTTTTTAAAAGTTGAATATATTTTTAATACCTTTTTTGGTATTGTTTTGCCCAGTTTATCAGCAAGAGAGCTGCAAGAAATAGGACCCTTGCTGGGTGAGTATGTAGGGTCTGTAACTTCCCATGGAGTCCTATTACCTTCTATGAACAGGAAATGAGGTGGTATTCCAGTACTTCGTCCCAGTCGAGTTTCCAGCAGGTTTCCTGGAAGTTCGGTACACCATTGCTCTAAGGAAGGGTGAGGGAAAACTTACACATGCTGTCTGACAGTCCCCTTGAGTACAGACATTGCCAACTGCTTTAAAGAAGGAAAGAAAGGAAGCCATGAGATATAAGTGAAAGAAAGTGGAATAGAGAAAGAAAGGGAAAAAGAACAGTTAAATGGAAAAATGTAATGAATGATAGAACAAAAGAAGATGGAGAAAATGTAAAAAAAGAATTGTTGATATGGAGTGAAAAAGAAAAGAATATAAATGTGAGAGAGAAAAGAAAGGGAAGAAGGAAGGAAGGAAAGAAGGGAGGGAGGGAGGGAGGAAGGAAGGTGACGAGTATCAGATGATTGGTATCAGTCTATTTTTACCAGGTCCTCATAACTATAATCATTAGCTGCTCCATTAATTTTTATTCTGATCTTGTTAACTGTGGCATTGTGTATCCTCACCTTCATGACTAACTATTCACTCCTTGAACAAGATGAGTCAGTAATTTGACTTATACCCATAGAAGGGGTGGGGGAATGTGACAAGGTCAAACAAAACTAAAGGTCAACATATCCTAGATAACTTATCTTATGTTAAACTGCCTGTTTGTGGGAATCCCCTCTAGTTAGCCACTTAGCTTCTGTTAAAGCTGATTCCTTTAAATTCCATGCTTTTGTAATTACATCTGTCTGCTGAGAGAGATGCCTGGACATGGTTTCTGCTTTTAAAATCCCCATTTTCTGGACACTTGGCTCCATACTTCCTTTAATCTGATCATTTCTTGTGTGTCAAATTCCTCCATTTGTTTTGTTTATTTAGTTTGGTTTCTTAAATTTATTTATATATTTATTTGTATTCTAGCCTTTGCCACCCTCCATGCCCCCCTCCCAAAATACCTCACCTCTGTCGCAAAGAGGATGTTCCTTCAACACAAGGATTCCCCACTACCAGGGACCTCAGTCTCCAGAGGATTCTCTGGGCTTATTTTCTCCCACAGAGGACAGAACAGGGAGTCCTCTGCTATATATGTACTAGAATCCTCTGGCCAGCTCCTGTATACTGCCTAGTTAGTGACACACTGTCTGGGAGCTCCCAGGGGTCTTAGCAAGTTGAGCCTTTTTGTCTTTCTATGCTTCTTCCTTCCTTCTCCTAATTCAAACATAGAGGTCCCAACTTCAGTCCAAGGATTCAGTGTAAGCATATGCATCTGTCTCAGTCAACTGTTGGTCTAGACTCTCAGAGGACACCCTTGATCAGCCCCTAAGCACATCATAGCATCAGTAATATTTTCAGGCCTTGGTATCTCCCATGAGGTGGATCCCTAGTTGGGCCTGTCACTGGAGCTCACTTCCAACAGTCTCCTCTCCGTTTTTTTTTTTCCATTTTTATTAGATAGTTTTTTTAAATTTACATTCCAAATGCTATCCCTTTTCCAGGTATCTCCTCCAAAAATTCCTTATCCATCTGTCCTGCCCCTGCTCAACAACCATCCACTCCTGCTAATGGGCCCTGACATTCACCTACACTGGAAAAAAGAGCCTTCACAGGACCAAGGACTTCTTCCATTGATGACCAACTAGGCCATCCTCTGCTACATATGCACCTGGAGCCATGAGTCCCACTTTTGTACCCTTTGTTTGGTGGTCCCTGGGAGCTATGGGTATACTGATCAGTTCATATTATTGTTTCTCCTATGGGTCTGGAAATTCCTTTAGCTCCTTGGGTACTTTCTCTATCTCCCTCATTGAGGACCCTGTGCTCAGACCAATGAATGGCTGTGAGCATCCACTTCTGTATTCATGAGACATTAGAAGATCCTCTCAGTAGACATCTATATCAAGTACCTGTCAGCAAGCACTTGTTGGGATCCACACTAGTGTCTGAGTTTAGAGATTGTATATGGGATGGATCCCCAGGTGGGGAAGTCTATGGGTGGTGACTCCTTCAGTCTCTGCTCTACACTTTGTCTCTGTAATTCCTTCCATGGGTATTTTGTTCCTCATTCTAAGAAGACTTGAATTATCCTCACTTTGGTCTTTAATTGTTTCCCAACCAAAATAAGAAACCCAGGACCAGATGGGTTTAGTGCAGAGTTATATCAGTCCTTCAAAGGAGACCAAATATCAATACTCTTCAAACTATACCACAAAATAGAAACAGAAGGTACTCTACCCAATTTGTTCTATGAAGCCACAAATATTCTGATGCCTATACCAAACATAGACCTACAAAGAATATTTCAGACCAGTTTCCCTTATGAATATCAATAGAAAATTCTCAATAACATTCTCCCAAATGAAATGCAAGAACACATCAAAATGATCATCCATCATGATTCAGTAGGCTTCATCCCAGGAAAATCCATTAATGTATCCCACAAAATATATAAATTAAAAAAAAATGTGGCTCACAGTCGGCTATTGGATGGATCACATGGCCCCCAATGAAGGAGCTAGAGAAAGTACCAAAGAAGCTAAAGGGATCTGCAACCCTATAGGTGGAACAACATTATGAACTAACCAGTACCCCGGAGCTCTTGACTCTAGCTGCATATGCATCAAAAGATGGCCTAGTCGGCCATCACTGGAAAGAGAGGCCCATTGGACACGCAAACTTTATATGCCCCAGTACAGGGGAACGCCAGGGCCATAAAAGGGGAGTGGGTGGGTAGGGGAGAGGGGGTGGGTGGCTATGGGGGACTTTTGGTATAGCATTGCAAATGTAAATGAGCGAAATACCTAATAAAAAATGGAAAAAAAAATGTGAGCATCTCATTAGATACTGAGAAAGCTTTTGACATAATCTAACACCCTTCAAGAGAAAAGTCTTGGAAAGATCAGCAATTCAACGTACATACCTAAACATAATAAAAGGAATATATAGCAAACAAGACTCAGCATCAGAATCAATGGAGAGAAACTTGAAGCAATTCCACTAAAATCAGACAACAAAAGGAGATCAAGTGGATACAAATTGGAAAGGAAGAAGTCAAAATATCACTACTTGCAGATGATATGATGCTATACTTAAGTGATGCCAAAAACTTTACCAGACAAGTCCTAAGCCTGATAAACAACTTCAGCAAAGTATGTGGATATGAAATGAACTCAAACAAATCAGTGGCCTTCCTCTACACAAAGGATAAACAGGCTGAGAAAGAAATTAGGGAAACAACACCTTTCACAATAGTCCCAAAAAATATAAAATACCTTGGAGTGACTCTAACTATGCAAGTGAAAAATTTTTATAATAACTTCAAGTTTCTGAAGAGATTGAAGATCTCAGAAGATGGAAAGAACTCCCATGCTCATGGATTAGCAGGATTAATATAGTAAAAATGGCTATCCTGACAAAAGCAATCTACAGATTCAATGTAATCCTCATCAAAAGTCCAACTCAATTCTTCACAGAGTTAGAAAGATTAATTTTTAAATTCATATGGAATAACAGCTAACCTAGGATAGAGGAAACTATTGTCTACAATAAAAGAACTTCTTGTGGAATCACTATCCCTGACCTCAAGCTGTACTACATAACAATTGAGCTAAAAGCCACATGGTATTGTTACAAGGGCAGGCAGGTAGAACAATGGATTTGAACTGAAGACCCAGAAATGAACCCACACTCCTATAGTCACTTGATGTTTGACAAAGGAGCTAAAACTATCCAATGGAAAAAAGGACAGTCTTTTCAACAAATGGTGCTTGCTCATTTAATGATTAGCATGTAGAAGAATGAAAATTGATCCATTCTCATCACCTTGTATAAAGCTGAAGTCCAAATGGATCAAGGACCTCCACATGAAACCAGATACACTAAAACTGATAGGAGAGAAAGTGGGGAAGAGCCTCAAGTACTTGGGTACATGGGAAAATTTCCTGAAAAACAACAATGGCTTATGTTCTAAAATCAAAAATAAACAAATACAACCTTATAAAATCGTAAAGCTTCTGTAAGGCAAAGGACACTGTCAGTAGGAGAAAAGGGCAACCAACAGATTGAGAAAAGATCTTTACCTATCCTAAATCTGATAGGGGCCTAATATCCCATATATAAAAAGAACTCAAGAAGTTGGACTCCAGAAAACCAAATAACACTATTAAAAATGAGGTACAGAGCTAAACAAAATTTCTCTACTGAGGAATACCAAATGCTGAGAAGCACCTGAAAAAGTGTTCAACATAATCATCAGGGAAATACAAATCAAAAGAACCCTGAGATTCCACCTCACACCAGTCAGAATGGCTAAGATCAAAAACTCAGGTGACAGCAAATGCTGGAGAGGATGTGGAGAAAGAGGAACACTCCTCCATTGCTGGTGGATTTGCAATCTGGTACAACTACTCTGCAAATCATCTGGCAGTTCCTCTGAAAATTGGACATAGTACTATTGGAGAATGCAGCAATACCACTCCTTGGCATATACCCAGAAGATGTTCCAACTTGTAATAAGGACATATGCTCCACTAGGTTCTTATCAGCCTTATTTATAATATCCAGAAGTTGCAAAGGACCCAGATGTCCCTCATCACAAGAATGGATACAGAAAATGTGGTACATTTCAGAATGGAGTACTATGCAGCTATTAAAAACAATGAATATATGTAATTCTTAGGCAAATGGATGAATCTGAAGGATATCATCCTGGGTGAGGTAACACAATCACAAAAGAGCACACATGATATGCACTCACTGATAAGTGGATATTAGCCCAGAAGTTCAGAATACCCAAGATAAAATTGACATTTTACTCTCCACTTTTTTCCTGCAGTTCTTTTAGAAAGGAATACTTCTGTGTCAAAATTTTTGACTGTGGATTGGTAACACCATCCCTCCTCTTGAGGCATTTACTTTCTAATGCAGATGTACTCTTGAATTTCTCTTTACCCTATGTTGTCCACATCATCTAAGGTCACTTCTATTGAGTCCTGGATGTCACCTATCAGGTCTCTGGTACTTTCTAGAGGGTTCTGTATGTCCCACCTTCTGTGGCTGCAAATTTCCATTCATTTGACTGGACCTCTGGGCTTCCTTCTGTCCCCTACACCACTCATTATCTTATCCATTTCCCCTTTTCCACTCCTTGTCTCCTCTCATGCTCAAGTCCCTCCCTTCCTATGCCTCCTATGATTATTTTCTTCCTCTTTCAAAGCAGGATTTAAGAAACTTCATTTGGCCTTTCTGTTTATTAAAGTTCTTAAATTCTGTGTGTTATATCTAAGGTATTCTGTACATTTTAGCTAATATCCACTTATTAGTGTGTACCTACCATCTATGAACTTTTCTGTCAGAGTTACCTCACTCAGGACGATATTTTCTAGTTCTACCCGTTTGCCTGCAAATGTCATGAAGTCATTTTTAATAGCTGCATCGTGTTCCATTGTGTAGGTATAGCATCTTTTCTGGATCCATTCTTCACTTGTGGGGAATCTGGGTTGTTTCCTGTTTCTGGTTATTACAAAGAAGACCACTATGAACATCATGGAGCACATGTCCCTCTGTTATGGTGGGACAGCTTTTGGGTATATGCCCAAGAGTGGTAGGTGTTTTTCCAGTTTTCTGAACAATTACCAGATTGAACTGCAGAGTGGTCATGGCAGTTTGCAATCCTACCAGCAATGGAAGAGTGTTCCTCCTTCTGCACATCCTTACCAGCATCTGCTGTCACCTGTGTTTCTTATCTTAGCCATTTTGATTAGTCTAAGGTGGTATCTCAGGGTTTTTGATTTGCATTTCCCTGATGACTAATGACTTTGAACACTTCATTAAGTGCTTCTCAGCCATTCAAGATTCCTCAGTTGTAAATTCTCAGTTTAGTTCTATACCCCATTTTTTGATTGGGTCATTTGGTTGTTTGGAGGTTAGCTTATTGAGTTCTTTATATATTTTGGATATTAGCCCTCTATTAGATGTCAGTAGGTGAATTTTTTCCCCAGTCTGTAGATTGTCTATTTGTTCCATTGACTGTCCTTTGCTTTACAGAATCGTTTCAATTTCATGAGGTCCTATTTATAAACTCTTGTTCTTAGAGCCTGAGCCATTGGATTTCTATTCAGGAATTTTCTCCTGTGAAAATGAGTTTGGGACTCTTTCCCACTTTCCCTTCTATTTGATTCAGTGTATCTGGTTTTATATTGAAGTACTTGATCCATGTGAACTTGAGCTTTATGCAAAGTGGCAAATATGGAACTATTTTCATTTTCAACATACCACCTGACAATTAGACCAGCATCATTTATTGAAGATTCTTTCTTTTTTCCATGTACTTTTTTGGCTTCTTTGTCAAAGATCAAGTGTTCATCATGTATGGGTTTATTTCTGAGTCTTCAATTCTACTCCATCATTCAGCATGTTTGTCACTGTACCAGTATCATGCAATTGTTATCACTATTGCCCTGTAGTACAGCTTGAGGTCAGAGATAGTGATTCACCCAGATGTTCTTTTATTTTTAAGAATGGTTTTCGCCAAGGTGGTTTTATTTTTATTTATTTATTCATTTCTAGTTTTTCCACATGAAATTGAGAGTTGTTCTTTACGTGATTTGAAAGACTGTGTTGGAATTTTGATGGGTATTACATTGAATCGGTAGATTGTTTTTGGTAGGGTAGTCAGTTTTACTCTGCTAGTTCTACCAATCCATGGTCATGTGACATCTCTCCATTTTCTGAGGTCATATTTGAGTTCTTCCTTGAGAGACTTGAAGTTATTGTCATACAGGTTTTTCACATTTTTGGTTAGAGTTAACCCAAGATATTTTATATTATTTGTGACTATTGTTATGGGTATTGTTTCTCTAATTTCATTTTCAGCCTATTTATCATTTGTATAAAGGAAGGTTACTGATTTGTTTGAATTAATTTTATATCCAGCCACTGTGCTAAATTTGTTTTTCAGTTCGAGAAGTTCTCTGATCGAATTTTTGGGGTTGCTTGTTTATACTATCATATAATCTGCCAATAGTGATACCTTGACTTCTCCTATGCCAATTGTCCCCCTTGGTCTCATTTTGTTGTCTTACTGCTCTAGGTAGAACTCTGAGGACTATATTAAATAGATACAGGGAGGGTGTTCATCCTTGTCTTGTCCCCGATTTTAGTGGGATTGCTTCAAGTATCTCTCCATTTAATTTGATATTCGCTATTTGATTTGTGTGTATTGCTTTTATTATGTGAAGGTAAGTGCCTTGAATTCCTGATCTCTCCAATACTTTAAACATGAAATGGTATTTTTGTTAAATGCTTTTTCAGCATCCAATGATCTGATCATGTGATTTTTTTTCCTTGAGTTTGTTTTTATAGTGGATTACATTAATGGAATTTTGTATATCGAACCATCCCTGCATCTCAGGATTAAGCAGACTTGATAGTTGTGAATTATTATTTTGACATGCTCTTGGATTCAATTTTTTAGAAGTGTCTTGAGTATTTTTGCATCAGTATTCATAAACAAAACTTCTCTTTTTGTTGGGTCTTTGTGTTTTAGATATCAGAGTAACTGTGGCTTCATAAAATTAATTGGACACTGTTCCTTCTGTTTCTATTTTAAGGAATAGTTTGAGGAGTATTGGAATTAGCTCTTATTTGAATTCTGCACTAATGTCATCTGGCTCTGTGTTTCTTTCTTTATTTCTTTATTTTTTTTTTTTGGTGGGGGGGAATTCATGACTTCAATTTCCTTAAGGGATATGGAATTTTCTAGTTCGTTTACCTGGTTTTGATTTAACTTATGTTTTCGTATCTGTCTAAAAAGTTATCCGTTTCATGTAGATTTTCCTATTTTAGTTTTCCTCAGTTTCTGTTGTTATGTCTCCCTTTTCATTTCTTTAAAATGGATATGTTTATAGAGAGTAATTTTAGATTTAGAGTATGTAACTTGTTTTTGAATTTACAAAAAATCACAGATAACATATTTACTTGAGTTTCAGATAATACAGCTTTGCACTATATTTAGAATTTTTAAAGATTAAGGAGACCCTTGAAATTGTATTGTATTTTGCATTTTGTGATTAATTTTAGACTTCACAGTAGGGGAATTAAATTATGATTTAATGTATTTTGTTTTTGAATCAAGTTGAAAAACATTAGAGTTATGTTGACTAACCTGCAATATTAACTTGACAACATCAAGTTAATATAATAACAAAAAGGAGATGGGCTTCAGAACTTGCATTTGTGTCCAAGCTGAGGTTAGCCTATTTCCTAATAAAATTATGAAAAAAATATAGAAAGATGAAGTGAGTTAAGCACAAGCATTCGTTTCCTTTTGCTTTCTAATTGTGACTGCTTTGTGAGCAGTTTCCTTATACTCCTACAGATATGATTCCCCTGCTATGATGAACTGTATTACAGAACTCCGAGACAAAATAAACCCTTTTTCCTCCAAGTTATTTTGTCGAGGTATTTTTATCACAACAGTAGAAAACTTAACTAGAGATATAAGTATATTTCTACCAGCCATGTATGGTTGAGACAATTAAAGAATCAGAGTTATGGATTAGACCCTGTCAGAATATGAAAGTTGGTTTCATCAAATATCACAAAAAGGTAGAGTATTTCCATGCTCATACATTGATATGAGCCAGGCAAAACAGTAGACACCATCTTTTAGAGAAAATTAGAGGTACAGAAATATACAACTGAACCCAGGCAAGCAACAGTACAAATTATACAAATTAGATAGAAACCACAAAGAAGGATCAGCTCGTAAAGTGTTTGACATGCAAATAATAACTATGAGATTTCAGATTTTCAGCACCCATACACATATCTTGGTGTATTACCATCCACCTGTAATCTTTTCCTTTTTTATTAGGTATTTTCTTCATTTACATTTCCAATGTTATCCCCAAAGTCCCCCATACCCTCCCCCCCCACTCCCCTACCCACCCACTCCCACTTCTTGGCCCTGGCGTTCCCCTGTACTGAGGCATATAAAGTTTGCAAGAAAGATGGGCCTATGGACTATAATCTTAAAGCTGGGAAAGCTAAGATAGTAAGATTCTTGAGGATTCCCAGAAAACCAGTCTATCCAAATTAGCATGTTTTAAGTTCAGTTAGATACTCTGTCTCATTTAATAATTTGGAAAATGATTGAGGAGTTTATCCCATGCGGATCTCTTGCTTCTATACATATGTAGCCATCTACACACTTAGAAGGCAAATGGTCAGAAAAAAAAATTACTTGAATATGAAGGGCAAGTTGGGATACTATTTTCTACTTATTCTAATGTGCCTTACATTACTGTTTTGATAAAACAACTGATTCATTGGTGAGATAATTTCACACTGTATTAGGTTGTATTAACGTTTATTTTTAGCACTCCTTTACATATTCATGGTGAAATAATAATTACTTAGAGTTGATAATGATGAGCCTTCAAAGATCCTGTCCATTTTCTGAAAAAAATATTATCTATCACTGACCCACAATTTATCTTATAAATTTGGAAGAAAATTAATATCTGGAAGAATAGTAAAAAGAAGAAAATAGCATGCATACTTATCTTGCATAGTTATATAAGGTCATTACCATAGGAACCACAAAGTCTTGGGGAAAATATCCCAGCGCTAATGTTAGATTATTTAAATATAAGTTGTTTTTTAGGATGTCCTTCACGGCAATAGAAAATTATAGCAGGGGGTTCTCAAATGTCCTAATGTTATGAACCTTTAATATATTTCTTTATGTATGATGATCACAAACTGTGAAATTTTTGTTGCTAATTCAAAAGTGTAGTTTTTCTAGTGTTATAAATAATAATTCAAATACCTATGTTTCACTTCATCTTAGGCGATCCTTATGAATGTGTCATTCAATACCAAAAAAGTTGCTATTCACTGATTCCCAACTGCTACCCTATAGCTTACTATTATTGCTGTTAGTTACACTGAAGAAATAAATGATTCTCCAGTGATCAAGACACACATTATTTGGCAGCAGGACATGAAAATGTCAGTCAGGGGATGAGCTAGTAGTTTCCACATTGGTGGCTGGCTCTCATAGTACTAGTACCTATCATCAAATTCACTAAAAGGGAATTGTCATCAACCACTCTGATAGATTTTCATCTCTTAAAGCTATACAACATAAAAGGCAATATATTATGGCTGGTGAAATAATGGCATGAATTCATAGGATACAGTAAATATTTTCTAATTGAATTTAAATCTCAGTCCACTATAGTAAACTCACATCTATTACTACAAGGCAGTACAAAAGTGTGTAGTTTGATGGTTTATACAAGCAACTGGGGAATCAAGGTTTACTTGTTTGTTAAAAGGGTTTAGTATTCTATACAAGTACCTTCTACAACATTTCTACCTGTAGATCATTGTTGCTGTAGTTCTTGGTCTTGGAAGAAAACCTCAATTTTGTCCTACATGGGTGGTATCTACTATAAAGCTTTAGCACATATCAAGCTCCTGAAAATAAATGATGGTATATGTGATTTAGTGGTCACATTCTCAAGAATAAAAGTAAGAAAACTATCAAATATAAAATCAGAATTTCAATGTTCAAGGATGGGACAGAAGTGATATAAGAGCCTGGGAAAGGAATAAAGTGTTTTGTAGTCATTTACTGTTAAGTGAAACATTTGTTCCCTACTGGAGTAAGGAAGAAAGTTTGTAAGATTCAGAAAACTAATAAACAAACAATCTATAAAACCTTAGAAGGCACAGAAAGTTCCTGAAGTTTATAATATATTCAAAGATAAACACATGGTTTTACAAATAGACACCTTCCTAGAAAAAGATTTCTAAGTGGTTGAGCTGCCTGAAATTCCCTCACAGAGCTCCTTTTATGTTCCTATTAATTGTTGCCACTGATAAATGCAGAAAGTATTGATCATCTATCTGCTTTTAGATGAGCAACTCCTTATCAATGCCCCTATAAATAACCATAATATATAAGTTTCTCACTGAACTAGGCTTGGACTCAATCATGTTTATCAGTCATTACTGACATTAAAAACATATTTGTATATATCTCCAGAAGAAAATTGCACCTTAACAAGTATAGAAATTTGGCATCCTTATGATTTTGACCATATTGTAAATTCTCTCTAAAGCCCAGGTTCTCTTGCTTTTAAAAGAGAACATGCGTCATAATTTACTTCAAAGTATTTGTTTTCTGTTTAACTTGATGTATTATTTTACTCAAAACCATATTTCATTCCTCGGAGTCTGGGACTATTTGACACAGTTTAATGCAACTACAAACAAAATTTTAACCTCATGAAATTTCTATTATTTTTGAAATAAAGGACAGTAAATACTAATTGTAAAAATGACTATATGGTAATGACTGCTGTAGAAATAAAAATAATAATAGTGAAAAGTAAAAGCAGTGGGGGATGTCTATTTTAAGTATATTTTATATAGTGATTAGAGAAATCATTTTTAGTGTGTTGACATTTGAATAAATAGTACAGGGAAATGAAATTACAAACTGTGCATATTTACGAAAGAACATTTTAGGCAGCAGGCACACCAAATGCAATAGCTCTTAGGTCTGGTTGGCATTTCTAATGAATAGCAAAGACCCTAATGTGGAGAGAAGTTCACAGAAGTGACAGAAAGTAAGATGTTATAGGGCACTATATGCCCTGTATTTTAATTAGATTGCACAAACCTTCATAAACGTGGAAGAACCAAGGGCAGAACTAAGAAGACTGCTCAGAATTGTGTTGTAAATATTTCCATCAGTAATCTTACTTTAGAAAACTAGGTTTAAATTGCCTAATAAATATCTAAAAGGAGAGATCAGTTTGTAATATAGAAATTCAAGTTTGTAGCTTAGAAAAATTTTTTATAATACTTAGATAGTCTTTAAAGTGTTCAGGGAACATGGAGCTAAAGGAAAAATATAGAAATATATGGATTGTGACATATGCATTTTGGATCACATAGGTAAAAAAGAGGGCAGCAGACAGAAGATTGAAGAGAAGCATGTGAAAAAGAAAATATGCATACAATTTCAAAACTCTAATAAGTTAGTATATATAGTGTTAGGTGTGTTAAAAAGCTTCTCACATCTTCTGTTTTCTCAATTATCATGGGGTGGATCAGCAACCACAAAATTGGGTTTCTGAGGAACTTCCAGATTGATTTCCATAATGGAAATCAATCAAATCACTTCCCTTCCTCCCTTTTCTCTCTTCTCCCTCCAAGTCTGCCACATTTATACCCTTCTCTTTCTTCTATTTCTCTCCCTTGAGAGAGAGAGAGAGGTGTGATAAAGAGTGAAAAAGAATGAGGCATAGAGTGAGGAGAGGAAGAAAGATAAAAGATAAGAGCTAAAGAGAGATGGGAACAGAAAGAGATAAAGATACAGATAAAAGATAGAGTATAAGAATAGGAGAACAAGATATATATTACAGAGGGAAAGAGGTTAGAGTGAGAAAGAGAGACAATGGGAGAGATATAATGGATAGAAGGGAAGAGACACAGAGAAGCAAATAGAGATGGCGAGTGAGAGAATGAGAAGGAAGTAGAAGTAGAGAGAGGGACTAAAGAGAGAGTTGGAGACATTATTCAAAGATGGGAAGATAGAAAGGGTAATAGACAGAGTAGTTAAGAGAGAAGTGATATAGAGAGGAAGAGAGGTGAAAGAAAGTGAATACCTTTTTAAAGCCTCTCTCTACTCTCTCTCACTTTCTCCTCCCAAATCCCTTCTATCTTTTTGTCTCACTTTCCATCATTGTCTCTCTGTCTTCCTCCTTTATCTTTTCCCTATCCCTTTCTATGTATCCATTTCTCTTCCCTTTTTTATCCATTCCCTATTCTTCCTCTCCATTGTTGTGTCTCACTCTTCTCTTTATCCATTCTAATCTCTACCCTCTCTCTCCATCCATGTTTATACTCAATTCCATCCCTGTTTCTATTCCATTCCTCTCACTCTCTGTTGATTCCCTGCTCACTTATCTCTCTCTATCAGCTCCCACTTTATTACTATGCCTTTCTCACTAACTCTCCCTGCTTTGTATTTATTTTTACCACATATCCGTCCCTATCTCTGTCTCTCTTTCCATTTAACTCTATCCTATTTTCTTCCTCTCTATTTTCTCCCTCCCTATTATCCCCTTGTCTCCTATCCTCTTTATATCCTTTCCATATTTGCTCACTAGCTAACTTTTCTACACTCTTTGTGCTCTTCTTTTTTTCCTCTCTCACTTTTCCCTCTTCCCCTCCATTTCCATAAAGTGATGGAGTAGAATGAGATATGTAAGAGATATAAAGAGCTATAGTAGAGAGGAGGGGAGGTAGAGGAAAAGATAAGAACTGTAAGAAACAGTGAGAATTACAGAGAAAGATTCAAGATGACAGGGAGACAGTAAGAAAAATATAGAAGATAAGGTAAGGACTGATTAGAGGACAAGACAGAAAAAGAGGGAACAGAGGAATACAGGGTAGTAGAGGGAAGTGAGAATGTAGGAGGGAGCAAGAGAAAGAGAGAAAAATACAGATAGAAAAAATTAGAGGGAGAGAGAAAATAAAGAGGGATGAGAGAAAGTGAAGTAGAGATGAGATAGAAGAAAGAAAGAAAGAAAGAAAGAAAGAAAGAAAGGAAGGAAGAAAGGAAGGAAGAAAGGAAGGAAGGACGACAGAAAAAGAGGATGAATGTGACTGAAAGATACACAGAGGGTGATAAATAAAAACAATGACAGAAAGAGGATGACAAAGATTTTAAAATATATGGTTGGAGAAAGAATGAGGAAACATGCTGAGAAAGACAGATGGAGGAAATGAAGTGGGTTTTTCCTCTTCCTCTCTCAGCCTCTCTTCCTGCTCTACTCAATCTCTCTTCCTTTCTAACTCTCTCAAAGCCCCTCATTTCCACCCCTCTATGTCTCTTTCTCTCTCTCTCTGTTTCTTTTTTTCTTTATCTCTACTCCTGCCTCTTTAACTCTAGCTCTATTACTGTGACACTAGTAGTCTCTCTTTTTTTTTCTTTCTACATAAATTTCTTACCCATTCTCCTCTTTCTCACTCTCTCCCTTGACCCATTTGATCAATTCCTTTTTTATCATCTTCCATATTATCTCTACGTCACTCTTTATTTTTCCATTTTCTTTTTACCTGTCTCATTCTCCTTTTCTATCTTTGTCTCATTCTATTCATACCCTTCAACAATGTGTTTTTCCCCTATTATCCCCTTTTCTCTGTCCCTTTATCTCTCTTTGTTTTGATCTCCCTATCTTTAATCCCTCTGTTCCACTCTCCACCACCCCCACCCCCACTCTTTCCCATTTTTTGTCTCACTCTCTTCTGTCCTTCACTCTCTATCTATCTCACATATTCCTTCACTCACTCTCAATTCCTCTCTCCTTCTTTTTACCCCCTCTCCCCATCTCTCCCTCATCTCACTCTATTGCTTTCTACCATATTCCCTCCTTCTCTAACTCACTGTATATTTTTCCTGTCTATTCTTCTGTCTCTCCAGTTGTCCCTCATATATACTCATATATATATATATATATATATACATATATATATATACACATATATATATACCTCATATATATAATATATATGTGTGTGTGTGTGTGTTAGTGTGTGTTTGTGTGTGTATAATTCCTTCTATTTCTTACTTTCTATCACTCTGTTTCTCTCTAACTCCCTATTTTTTAATTCTTCATCTCTCCTTCTTTCTCCATTTCTAGCTATCTTTCAGTCTTTTCCTCCTACTCTCTCTCCCTTCCTCTCCATCTCTTTACCTCATTTTCTTTCTCTTTCTCATCCAACAGTTATCTCTTCATTTGCTTTCTCTTTGCCCATTCTCCCCAATCTCTCTCCCTAGTCTCTCACACTCTCTCACTCATTTTCTAATTTCTTTTCACCCCCGTCTCATTCTCTTCAATATGAAAAAACATCACACTTAACAAAAGTAAGAGTATTAGAGATTTTTGGGAGGCAAATACTGAAGAATAGAAAAGTAAGCAAGAGAGTGAGAGAGATAGCTGGAGAGAGAAAAAGATAGTGTGACAAGATGAGGAAGAGGGGAGAAGTAGAGAAAAAGAAAGTGGAGGGGAAGATAAAGAAATGAAGAGAGAGGTGGTGAAAGAAAAATGATAGAGATAGAAAGGGGCCTGGAGAATGAAGGGAAGAAACAGAGAAATCAGAGATGAGGAAGAAATTAGATAGAGAGGGTAGAAAAGTGGGGTAAAAGAAGGTGAGAGGAGATAAAAAGAAGGAGCTTTGAAGAAAGAAAAGGAGGCAGGAAGCATGAAAGAGAGACATGCAGAGATAAAGCTGGAGGGATAAAGGATGAAATAGGGAGAGAACAGGTATAAATGGAGACAGAGGTGGTTTAAGTGGGTGAAAGCAATAGAAGGAAAGATAGGAAAACAGAGGAAAGGAAGCAGTGCAAAAGAAATGGAAGTCTCAAAAAAGAAGAGGCAGAGACAGAGAGGTCAAAATGTAAGCAAGTTTAAGAGAGTTAAGAAGATAGAAATAAAATGATAGAGTAGAAGACAGGGAAGACAGGGAGATAAAATGCAGTGAGGGTTGACAAGGAGAGGGCAAGAGCACATAAAACAGAGTGGAGAGGTAATGGGAGAGAAGGCAGAGTGAGGGGAACAATGGGGAGAAGACAGCATAAGGAAGAGAGATAGGGAGAAGAGAAAGAGTACAGTATGTGAAGGAAGAGATTGAGAGAGAGAGAGAGTTAGAGAGGTATATAAAGGGGTTATAAAAAGAGAGGATGGGAGAACGGAGAAATAGAAAGGGAACAACAAAGACAAAATGGGAAAAAAGAAGTAAGAAAGTGCAAGAGAGAAAGAGCAGGAGAGAGAGAAAGAGAGAAAAAGAAGATAGAGATAGAATTAGACAGGAATAAAATGGGAAAGACAGAGAGACAGCATGGTACTCTCACTCCCATACTTCTTTTTCTCTCCTGTCTTATTCTATCTTTTCCTCCTTTATCTCTGTCCTAATTCTCTTCATTGTATCTGTCTTCCTTTCTCCCTGTCTCTTTTTTACCATATCTCCCTCATGTTGACCCCCTCTCTTCCTTTCTATATACCTACTCCCCTCTCATGTCCCCTCACTTCCTGTTTAACTCTTTCTCTCCCAATCTACCTTTCACCCTTATCCTCTCTCCTCTCTGACACTCTTCTTCCGTTCTTCTCTGTCTTCCTCCATCTGTCTCTCTTCTTTATATTTCACCCTTTATATATCTTCCTCTCCACTTATATTTTCCTCTATCTCTTTCCCTTTCTATCTTCTCCCCTTCCTTATTTCTCTTACCCTCTGTATTTATCCCCACTTCCATCTCTTCTCTTTCCTTCTCTTTATTTATTATATTCACACTCCTTCTTTTGCTAACCTATCCTACCTTCTCCATTACACCTTGTCTTCTTTTTTCTACCCTAATCCCCACTCCTCTCTTACTTGTCACTCTCTAAAGGTCATTCCCCCTCCCAATTTATTTCTCATTTCTCTCTCTCTCTCTCTCTCTCTCTCTCTCTCTCTCTCTCTCTCTCTCTCGATTTTACTTTCTTTTTCTTTCTCTCCTATGCACTCTCCATTTATTTATCGGTAGTTCTTTCAGTGTTTTGCTCACCCAAGATTTTTCTAACTCTCCCTCCCTCCCTTCCTCTCTCCTGTCTTCCCCACACATGCCCTTTCTTCTCCTGTCATTCTCTCCTCTTATCTCCTTCACTCTTCTCTTTTCACCCTACTCTCTTTCACTTTCCTTATTTATTCTCACATCTCTTTCTTCCTATTCATTCCCTTATCCCTCTCTTTCTCTTGTTCTCACTTCATCACGATATATTTCTTTCTTTCTCCAACACCATCTTCTCTTGCCCTCTATTCCATTCCCCTTACTTCCCTTATTCTCCTATCTCTCCCTCTGTCCTGGTGTTTTCATCCGTCTAGAGAATGATATAGTTAAGTTTAGGAAGAAGAAAGTGGTAAAGAAAGAGCAATAAGTAGGGAGAGTCAAAAATGAGGGAGAAAGAGGAGGAGAGATGGGAAAGAAAAAAATGGAGTGTGTAGAGAGGGATAGCGAGAGAGGGGAAGATATGGTGGGCAAGATTTAGATGGAGAGGGGAGAAATAGGTAAAATTAAGATCAGAGACTAAAAGAGAGGGTGTGAGTGTAAGAGACAGGAGAAAGAGGGGGGAAAGAAATGGTGAGAAAAAGAGGTGAGATAAGAGAGAGGAAGAAAGGGGAAGGAGAAGAGAAGGTAGAGAAGAGATAGGGGAGAGAAAAGAGGACTAGGAGAGGAGAAGGGGACAAAGACAGAGAGGAGATTGAGGGAAGGAAATTTGGGATAAAAAGTGAGACAGAAGGGAGAGATGGAAGAGAGGAGAGTGTAAGAAGGAGAGGCAGACAGAAGAGAAAGATGGGAGAGCTAGGGGGAGGGAGGGGGTAAAAGTAGAGAGGTGACAGTAGGTAGTGAAAGAGTGAGAAAGTGAGAGAAAGGAGAAAGCTCGTGAGAGAGGGTGACAGAGAAGAGGGTAAAAGAAGGAAAAGAGAAGAGAGAGAATAGAGAAGAGAGGGAATAGAAAGGAGAAGAGAAGGGCATAGAAAGAGGAGGATGAGAGAGAGAAGTTGGAGAAAGGTGACAGAGAAAAGGAGGGAGTAAAGAGGGTGAGAGATGGGGGACAGAAAAGAGGGGAGAAAGAGAAAGAGAGAAGAAGAGAAATAGAGAGTGGAGAGGGGTAAAATTAAGGGGAGACAGGGAAAGAGGGGGAAGAGAGAGGGATCAGAGAAGAAAGACCTAGGAGGAAAGGAGGAGAGAGAAGAGAAAGGTAATGAGAGGGAGAGAGGGGGCAGAGAGAGTTAGGGAGAGAGGGGGATGGTAAGGTCACAAAGGATTGGAATTTTGTGATGCAAAACAGGGCTCAGAGCTTGGAGCAAGTTCAACAGTGTGGTCAAGAGCACACAGCTAGGAGAGACACCTTTGTCCTTCCTGACTCCATTGGACCAGATATCAGATGTTCTTGCCAAGTTACTAGACACGAATTAACTTGAAGATAGCATTGCTGGTTAGTATATACCCTTGCCTTCTTTATTGCATATTCTACTTAATGTGGTTAAATATAGGTATAAATATTTAACAATGACTATTATATATACAGTTCCATGGAAATAAAGGGTACCTGTACAACTTAGGCATCCTCACCCAGGGGCAGTACCACTTTCCAAAAATGGTATTTCTAAGTACATTAAAATCACCCCAAATTCCACTTATGTCGGCGACCTTATGTTTGAGGCTACACCATGTTCTGAGCTTGTTTCTTCTGGTCTCCACACATGAAGTCCACTATACTGGAATCTTGTGATCTTTTTTAACTTCCTTATGTTTCTTACCCACTCGACTAGACACATAGCTCCTAGAATGTTATTTCTTAAGGATTGTGTCAGAAAGACTTGGTAGGGAACTAAAATGTCTTTTTTTTTTAAATCTGTGCATATGATTTGAGTATAATGTTTTCTGATGGGAGAAGCAGAAATAATGTTAAGTAAAGGGCATTCTGGGTCACACAGTGTTTGAGGCTACCCTAATGAACCTAGTGAGGTATTAATTCAAATAAAACAAACAAATAAAAACTTCAGGAAAGCTTTCTTAGAATACATATGAATTGCAAGACCAGTTTAAGTATCTTACCAAGAACCTGTCTCAAAACCTGCCTCAAAACAAATTATTTTTAAGAGAGATGGGAGTTCCATGGCAGACAACTTGTGTACTATGTACAATATTTTAGCTTCAACCTACAATATCAGACCATAATTTAGCAGCATCATCTAACCAAAGAGAAATATAGTTATTTGTATGTTCTCTACTAGTGTTGCTCTGGCAACGGGAAGTCATTTTAAGAATCAGCATTCAAAATCCCTTATCCTATGGACCAACTGATAATAGTCCTACTAGAACCAACAGGCATCCTGGTATTCTCCACTGTCAGAATTTTATTTCTTCTCTTGTCTTATCCTTCATTCATTTGAATCCACAGTTGTCATCTGGATTTTCATATTACTATGTGTAGTTTGAACTTTCAGTTTAAGCTACGTCTCAGACATATGGTTCATTGTCTCTCTAGCAAAAATATTTCAAACACACACACACACACACACACACACACACACACACACACACAAAGATACTAGACTTTTAACATAGATAAAAGAAAAAACACTAGCCATCTCAGAATTCAAATGTATATTGTTTTGTATTTTACAACACATTTCATGACAAATGAAAGACAATAAGTAAAAATTATAGTGCAATTTGTACTTAATCTCTCTTCACTGAAGATTTGTTTCCTGGTAAAGATTCCCCCAGTTTTTAATTGCCAAATTTCATCTAGTTAGATGGGTAATGATAGTTAAAGGGTTGCCTCTAAGGTAATGTATGCCAAATAGTAAAGTGCATGTACTAGAATCTGATAATCTTTGATTATTGTGAAATTCTCAAACCATACTCATAACAGCATACCTTAAAGAGAAAAGGCTACATTTTTTTAAACACAAGTCTATCATTTTGGAACTACTAATCTAAAGTGCACTGCTAAAGGCTGAAAGAGGACCTTTATATATCCTTTCGTTTCTTTTTCAGTTTCCACATATTTGATGCCAGCATGGTCCTGCTAAACAAGTCTGCCAATCACCAAATAAGAGGTTTCACTTTAGCTACAATAGCATGCATAATGTGCAATACCTCTATGGCCCTTCCAGAATGGCGAATTTGCTACTTGAACAACTCCATGCTTTCCTACCCAAGTCTGGCTTTTGTGAATATTTGGGAGGCCTACATCTGCCACCACAACCACAACTCAAGCCACCTGAGAGATTGCCATTACTACACCTGCCATAACAACCTTGTTCCTTTGGATATCCGGGTATCTCAAATTCTGCTCCAGGTTGCAAATGTTGTTGGTCTGGTTGGGACAGTTTGTTCTGTCTTTGCTCTACAGCAGTTATACACAGAGGAACTGCATAAGAATAATGACTACAATCCATTTGTTCTTTCAGCTGTCCTCAATGCTATTGCTAGCACCTTTATTTTTCTTGCTGTTATGTGTAATCACCTCTCCGTGCCCAGCAAGGAAGAGGTATCTTTCCTGCAATCTTTCCAAATGCCAATTTTTTCCAATGCTCAAAGAGCAGGCAGAGCCATGGGATTGGCATACATATCTGCCATATTGTTTTTATTAAGTGCTATAATTTTTATTTCTTACTGTCCTTCAATGGAAATCAAAATGTTTCCCCGTGTCTGAAAATAAATTTGCAGCATACATAACCTTGAAAATCAAAATGTCTTGGCAATGGTTTTGGGGACCTAGACTGAGATGTAATGGGAGATATTTTTAAAATATTAACTTAGATTTTCTAAGGACATAAAGCCCTACCCTATGTATCCTATGACAGAAAATGGCAAAATGACATCAAGCATTCTTTCCTATTTGGTTTATTACTTCTTTGGTTGAATTTTTTGGTTTAGTTTTTTTTCATGTTTTTGTTTATTTGTTTGTTTTGATTTTTGTTCATTTTTATCATTCCAACTTGCCAATTTTGTTTTATAGAATCTAAATTTTAAATATTGTTTGTCAAGGTAAATAATCAATAAATATAGTTGTATTAGTCATGGATCTCTAAAGGACAGAACATATAGAATCCATCTCTCACATACAACTTTATTCTCTCTCTCTCACTCTTTCCCTTCCTCTCCCTTCTCCCCTTCTCTCTCTCTCTCTCTCTCTCTCTCTCTCTCTCTCTCTCTCTCTCTCTCTCTCTTCAGATTGCAAAGGGAGATTTCCTTGTCTGGCTACATTATTTCTTTTAAAGTTTAAGAATTATCCACTATGTTCATAGCAACCTTATTTATAATAGCTATAAGCTGGAACGAACCCAGATGTCCCTCAAGAAAGGAATGGATACAGAAAATATGGTACATTTACACAATGGAGTACTACTCAGCAATTAAAAACAGTGAATTTATGAAATTCTTAGGCAAATGGATAGATTTGGAGGATATCATCCTAAATGAGGTAACCCAATCACAAAAGGAAACACATGATATGTACTCACTGATAAGTGGATATTAGCCCAGAAACTTAGAATACACAAGACACAATTTGCAAAACACATGAGTCTCAAGAAGAAGGAAGAGCAAAGTGTGGATACATCCTTTCTTCTTAAAATGGGGAACAAAATACCAATGGAAGGAGTTACAAAGGCAAAGTTCGGAACAGATCCTGAAGGAACAACCATCCAGAGACTGCCCTACCTGGGGATACACCCCATAAACAACTACCAAACACAGTCACTAGGTAGATGCCAATAAGAGGCTGCTGAGAGGAGCCTCATATAGCTGTCTCTTGTGAGGCTCTGCTAGTGCCTGGCAAATACAGAAGTGGATGCTCACAATTATCCATTGGACAGAGCACATGGGTCCCAATGAAGGAGCCAGAGAAATACTCATTGAGCTGGAGGGGTCTGAAGCCCTATAGGTGGAACATCAATATGAACTAATCAGTACCCCCAAGCTCCTTGGAACCATACCAACAATCAAAGAAAACATATGGTTGAACTTGTGGCTCTAGCTATATATGTAGCAGATGATGGCCTAATCAGTCATCAAAGGAAGGAGAGGCCCTTGGTCTTGGGAAGGCTCTATGCCCCAGTACAGGGGAATGCCAGGAGTAGGAATCAGAGTGGGTGGGTTGGGGAGTAGGGGGATTGGGGAGGGAATAGGGGATTTTTGGAGGGGAAACTAAGAAAGGGGCTAACATTTGAAATGTAAATAAAGAAAATATCTAAAAAGAAAGAATTATTCATTTAAAATTAAATTCCCGGAAATGTTATTACCCCAGAAAATATCATTTAATTTTATTTGCATCTAATTTGCACAATCTGCCTCTTAGGATTATAATTCACACTTGTACACATCATACACACAAACACAAACACACACCACACACATTTGTGTAGTGTCCCCATCTGCCTATTACCCATGACATTTTAATAATTTTGGTTTGCTGAACAAATTTAATCAATGTCTTCTCAGTTAACTAACTCTGGTTGAGCTCTTTAGAAAATGTACTTTCTGGGTGATGCCATGTTCTTTGTACTGAATGTTAATATATAGGTGTCTTATAGTACCTGCCTCTTACTGATACAAGGTTTGATACAATTGTTGGTAGATCCTTGAGGAGAAGACTTAATTTCACTTAAGCTGAATGGTTTCCCCAACTAAAAGTTTCATCTCCATGTGGTCCCTGTTTGTAGCAATGGAATATTAGCATTCCATGAGGTCATTGGTTGATGTGTTTCTAATTAGCAGAAAGGATTTTAGAGAGTTTGAACTACTATGTCTATTTGCTCACTCTGAATTCTTATGTATATCAAGAAGTTGGAGTAACTGCTTCATTCTTCCCCTCTACTTTCAATAATTTATAAAAGAATTTGAAGGTATTATTTAGATTTTGTTTGTACTTTTTGGTTTTTGAATATTGAAGTAGTTGGTGTTGTTTCATGAGTTAACTTTCGTCCATTTTTACGTATGTAAATAATCAAGATCTTGAGGTGTATTTACAGAGAGCAGTGATTATTCCACTGTGTTTCATTTCAAGCACTTAATAAATGAACAAACAAATGCTAAGGTGTTTCCCAGTCGTTAAAGGAAGTTGATTTTCTTGGTGAGGATCTGGGGTTTGATTTCTAGCCAACACGTGGCAGCTTACATCTGTCTTTAACTACAATCCCAGGTAATCTGACACCATCTTTGAACTTGAATAGGCACCAGGCATGTTTATAGTACACAAATATAGATATAGACAAAATATTTGTGAATATCATATAAAATAAGATTTTAAAAAATGGAAATTTTTTTCATTCCAAATATAGACCTTAGTGAATGCATAACCAGACATGATTATTATACAATGTCTTCTGTCTCAACTCAAGTCTTAGATTAGCTAGTGATATATCCCTAGCATGTATATATATAGTCCAATAAAATTTTACTATATAATGGATATTGTACACACAAAGACAAAGGAGGTTCTCTCTTTACCCGCCTAGATTCCCTCTTTTCTTTCAGTTCCAAGATGCATCCCAGGCTTGAACCCAGACATGAGAGCTGCAGACTGGACCAACAAATTGGTGTCCCACGCAGGATCTGGGAAATGGCAGAGGACACGGGAAGGAACACTGCTGGTTTGGAGCTCCATGGAAGAAGAAAATAATTAAAGAAAATTTGTACCAGAACATGAGAAGAAACAGGCATAAGGTTGCCAGGTGTGGTACAGTCTAAGCTGGAATGGCGCTAAACCTGCATGCTGAATTCACTTAGGTTCAGCAGTGAGATTATCAGAATCTAGGAACATAAAAGTCAGTTAGCGACAGCTTCCAGAGCTGCTTCTTAGGTTAGAGAGAAAAAGGGGTTTAGATTTTATAGTTAGTTGGATTGGTCACAGTCAGAAACTGCATCAGGTGGGAGGAAATTGTCCCAGAAGCAGAGAGAAATTTTAGGGGTGCCCTGACTTGTTATTTCTGGGACCTACAGCAAAAGTTCTCTGCCCTCTTTGAGTTTTTTTTTTTTTTTTTTTCCTAAGGTCTTGACTAATGTCTGGTGCAGCAGTCTGTCCACATGTTCGATTCATGTATGTTCATGTCTAGTCTGAATGAATGAATATTCTGTGTTTTCATGTTGGAAGATAAAAGATGACTAAAACTTTCTCAGCTGGTATAGCAAAGCCTAGAGGGCCACAGGCTTTAGCCAAGATCAGGCACACATCAGGAGGGCCCCTGCTGTAAAAACTGTTCTTTAAAAGAAAAAAGAGAGTCTGCAACCTTGTGGTATTGGGGCGAAAATGCTGATAGATGTTTTATTCCCTAAGAAAATTCTCTGCATTCATAATTATTGTGTTTATCTGATTACAAAGTGTCTTTTATTTTATAATTATAGCTAGAAAAAATTAATATTCTCTGATTGATCTAAGTGTAACTGCTTCTTTTTTTTTCTGATAATGTGCTCTGCGTGTCTTCACAATCAGCTCATAAGTTATTGTTATGATTAAATAATTGTTACGTTGATAACAGAGGGTTAGCCTTAAATTGGCAACTCTAGAGTTTTTCAAACAGGTGACATAAGCAGGTCAAAAAACTGGGCCTCCTAAGAAACTTCTAACTGAGATAATATTTAATGTGATTCTTATCCAAGAAAGTAGAAGATAAGATTTAAAGCAATGACTCTTTAATGAAGCATTAAAGATTGCACTGTCATGTATTCATAGGTATAAACTGGCAGCCAAACTTCATAATATGATAGTAATGCTTCTAATATTGATTCTAAAGGTGATAAATTGTTTTGAAATTGGGTTTTGCTTTCCCAAAGTTATAGTTATAATCTAATGTTGCAAAAGAAAATTAGTAATTCTAAATTCTGTCCTCATGGCAGGAGGAACTAAGCTCAGAGTAGCTTCTGCATGGTTTGTGTGACTTTCTTTTGTCTTGCAAATGGTGCCTGGGCAAGCTCTGGAAGCTTGCCTCCAGGGGAAATCTTTGGGAAATCTTCTTTTAGCTAAAAGAGCACCTTTGCAGATCTAGCTAAATGTTGTTTTAATAAAGTTCAAATTCATAGTTTATAAAGGGTCAAACACACTGTAGAATTTATAAAGGCATTACAGTCTGGCTTGCCTACTGTTTATATAGTTATTATAGATCCAAAAGTTTTGTTTTTTTGTTTTTTTTTCTTTGCATCTTAATGATTGTAAAGGTTTTGCTTCTAGTGAGTTTGTAATTACTGGAATATTTTGCCTCTAGGTATGGCTAAATATAGGTCTACATTATGTGAGGAATTTTTATCATTTCTGCTTTATACAAGAAGCCAAGAGTTTGAATCTTTCAGTGTATATTGTTTTCTAAGTAGAAAATATTTTATTAGCTAATGCCTCTCAAAGGAATTTTGCTTAAAACCTTAGGTGTCATTAAGCTAACCCTAGGCAGAGCAGCTTTATCCTTACTGTAAACATTTATTTGGTTCCTGTTAATACATTTGAAGTCATTCCTTTGTTTCGAGTCAGGTAACTTCTAAATATTTTGCCTGCTGTGACTTCCTACCCTCTTTAATTTCTGTATTCTCTGGCTCAGGGCCAGTGACTGCTGGCAGCTGTGGGGCGAGACCCTTGGGCACACAGCTTTCCCTGGGCATGGTGATAAGAGAAGCTGGCAAAAATCGGGAGGCCATGTAGCCAACTCAGGGGGGAGGGCCTTGCCAGCCATTGGCCCATGAGCCTCTGCATGTAGCCATATTTTTCCCACTAAGGCCCGGGGTGCTCAGACACCCTCCCTTGGGTTTCCTAGCCTGAGAGGAAGGCCAAGGTGGCTGCAGTGGTGACAGAAGTGGCTGATACAGCAAGGTCGACTCTGCTGCCAGTGCCAGGATGAAGGAGCTGCCACTTGACATCGCTGCAGCAGGCACAGCGGGCATGCACCACCTCTGTTTCAGAGATGTGGGGCTCAACAGCAGGTTAAAATCCAGAGTCCTTTTCAGAGTGACTCTGCATTCCAGGGTGGCAGGCGGCCAGGGACGAGGAGGACTTAGGGCAAACTGCCCCCCCCCACCCCCCCCCCCACCCCCGAGGTACCCTGTGGGTGTCATGCCCGAGACCATGGTGAGCCACAACAAGGCAGGTGGGCGGGGCCGAAGTAGTACTCACCTCAAAGCACAGTTTCAAAAATCTATTAAAACTATTGTGGTGCTAATAAAGAATTGTAAGATATATTCGTGTATTTTGGCAAACCTATAACAAAAATAGTGCCTTAGGAACCTGACAAAATGTCTGTTCCTTGTTCCAAACAGCATTTAATGTGGTTATTACAGAATATTAATAATTAATCTATTATATACCATCATTTTAAATAAAATTGACAGTATCCCAAAGGTAAGTTAAAATTTGTTTTTATGCATTTTTTGTATCTTCTATAAATTCATGCATGCAAGCATGCATCCCAATTATTGTGTTTAAAAACAACCCCTCTATGGGAAATAGTACATGTGAATTGAAAGACCCACAACGTGAGGACTCCCCCACGTTCTGACTCAGGACAGGCGACACCCCAAAATCACCAACGAGAAAACGGTCTTGTTGCAAATTGCAAGAGGATTTTTATTCAAGAGCGCTCTCGGGCCCACGGTCATACACCACGCAGGGGTAGAGGACTGTGGCGCGCCGAGTAGCTGGGTAAGGGGGTATTTAAAGGAAGAAACCGAAACTTAAGGAAGTGGGAAGGGCTTTGTTGGAAGATACCAAAGATACCAGTTAAGAGTCACAAGGAAGTGTAAAGTTACAAGAGTCACAAGGAATACCTGGTAATTGTTAACTCTCAAGACAGCTTCTAAGAGCCCCTAACAATAGCACATTTGCATTGCAGGTTCTGGTAATGGCCAGGGTGACTTTCTTTGAATGAGCACTCTTTGAACCCAGGAAGCGGGTGGGTAGAGGAATGTCGCTATCTCTTTTATGATTAGCATACCTTTACAAAGGCCACATTCCCAAGCCTGGGCCTAAAGGCCTAGAATTCTGTTTTTACGTTGTTATACTTTCATTCCCCCCTTCTACTTGTTAGTAGTTCTAATCTTAGAACTAGACACAATTTTTTTCTGACATACTTGATCTTTTACTTTAGGGCATGGTACTGTTGTCTTAAAACTAAAAGCCACACTGCACTAATTTCTGTTTTAATAAAGGTGACTTGCCTATTTAACACACATGGACCTATAATTAAAAGCAGAAGCAAAATCAAAAGGGGTCCCATAAAGGTAGAAAGTAGGGTCGTCAAGAGTACAAGATAAGGGCCTTTCCACCGGAGTCTCAAGGTTTTCTGGTGGAGACGTCTAATGTAGCAGGTCTTCTTCTCGTGAGTAGGCCTTCTGGAGCTGCTTTTTGCTCGCTGTCTCACTCACTGGAGCACCTTGAGCCTAGAGAACAAAGGCTGGGAAAGCAGCATGTCAGCACTAGGTACAAAGGCTATTTTTACCAGTGGAGGGGGGCCCCCTGTAGAGTAATTTATAGGGGGGTCAGTCTAAACTGTCCAGGGGTGTTTCTATCCCTGAAGAGCACAAAGGGTAGGAGAGCTATCTAATCATAGCGCCAGTCTCCGCTGTCAATTTGGTAAGGGTCCCTTAATGGTTCTATTAATTTTTTTACCTGTCCTGAGCTTTGGGGCCTGCATGCACAATGTAACTTTTAACTGATCTCTAATATCTTGGCCAGTCTCTGATTTACCTGGGCAACAAAGGCAAGTCCATTACCTTGGGAAGATTTCTTTTAGAAATTCTACCTCATTATAGCACAGGCCTTGAAGCTTTTGACTATTTCTTCTGCCAAGTCAGAGAGTCCTGTAACATAGTAGTCAAAGGACCTAACCACACCTTTGAATTTCTTGGCCCCCAGGCCAAGTCAAATACTGTCCATAACTTGATAGTGCTCAGCGACGTATCTAAAGCTGGTCTCTCTGATGTCATAATAATCTTTAGGCTCCTTGACTGCCAGGATCACTGCTCCTTGGGCCACCTGATTGGCGGTTAGATCTGTCACCTGAATTTTTTTAGCCACAGCATCTTAGGTCTTTTTCTGCAGATGTCAACAGCCCTCTTTGTATATTGCCCCGTACAGTGGCAAAAGCATACCTGTTGTCAGTGTAGACTTTTCTTTGCCATTTATAGAGCTTGTCTTAAAGTCACAAGTTCAGCTTTCTGGGCCGACGTCCCTCAGGAAGGCTGCTGGCTTAGATCACTTGCTTTCTGTTCACCACCATACTGCTGTCCCCGCCTTCTGCTTACCTTTAACCTCGAGGCTACTGTCCTCAGACCAAGGCTGATCTGATCCTTCAGATCATTTCTTCTGCCAGAATGTCAGCACAGTGATGAGTAGGTGCAGTCTCACGCAGTGGGACAGCAGGTGGAATGAAGCGAAGATCACTCATTTAGACAACAAAAAGCTCTGATGTGTCACAGGAGCGTTGGTAATGCTTTCAAGAGTGTGGGATGCCACTACAGTTATTTGCTGTCCCAGAGTGAGCTTATCAGCATCCTTGACAAGCAGATTATGGCAGCAATAGCTTTCAGGCAAGAAAACCACCCGCTGGCAACAGGGTGTAACTTCTTGGATAGGTAAGTCACTGGCCTTTTTCAAAGTCCCAAAGTCTGAGTAAGGACTCTTCTGGTGACCCCTGCTCTCTCTTTTACATAAAGAGTGAAAGGCTTGGTTAGGTCAGGCATAGGCTGGCCATCAGTAGGGCCTTTTTAATCTCTTTAAAGGCTTTTTGGTGATCTGGGGTCCACACAAACACCTACCTTTCTTGGTTAGGGGGTACAACTGGGCAGCTAAGGTCGCCAACCCAGGTATCTAGAGTCTGTAGAAGCCAGCAGTACCTAAGAATTTTCTTGCTTGCCTTGGTGTAGTTGGGGTGGGGATCTGAGTTACAGTCTTTTTCTGGCTTCTTTTAGCCACTGCTTTCCACCTCGAAGGGTGTATCCCAAATAAGTCACTTCAGTCTGACACAGCTGAGCCTCTTTAGCTGAGGCTCGGTCTTCAGTTGCCTAGGTTTTCTGTCTAGATCCTGTCTTTTCTTTTTCTCTTACCACTGTGGCAAATTTCTTTCTTGTCTACTATCCCTCCTGTTTTCTCTTTCTTTTGCCTCCTGTCTCTCTCTCTCTCTCTCACACACACTTTCTCTGCCTCTTTTACTAGATCGCATAACTGTCTCTTTCTTGTAATACACCTTTTAATCTCTGAAGTTTCTTTCTGATATCGGGAGCTGACTGCCTTATGAAAGGCCATGGCCACTGAGGCCTTTTGGGCTTCCGAGGTAAGATCAAAGGGAGTGAACCGCCTGAAGGCTTCCATAAGCCTTTCAAGGAACACAGAGGAAGGTTCGATCGGCCCCTGCATTACCTCTTACCTTAGCCAAATTAGTGGGCCCGTTTTGAGGCACCTTGGAGACCGGAGCCTGGTGATAGATTTTTAAGCTCTCCCTACCTTTAGCCACGTTGCAGTTTCAACTGGGGCGAGTCAAAGGGAATCCCATGTCGATCTCATTTTGTAGCTGTGTAGACCGCCCGTTGGCTCCCAGGCTATTTTTCTAGCCTCTAACAGAATTCTCTCTTGCTCTTCGGTTGTTAAAAGCATCTGTAACCGCTGTTGACAGTAATCTCAAGTAGGCTGATGAGAGAACATAAGGAACTCCGCCAACCCTGTGAGGCGTTGGGGATCCTGAGAAAGGGGGTGGTTAGTTTTTTAGTTATAAATACCAGCAGAGGAAAATGACCAGTACTGAAGGGTTTAAAGTTTGGGTGGGTCCACCAGAGTCCGCCCGGACTCTGCTCTGCAGGTCCCTGTGGCTCCATGTACTCACAGCGGTCCGCCTCTCAACGCCCCGAGGGGTTTGGGGTTCCCTCGGCGGCTGGGGTCGAGGCTGTGGATAAGGGGAAGGTTATGGACTAGGCCACTCAGGAGGCTTTATAGATTTTAGAGGAGCCAATTTAGCTGGTGGCTCCAATTCAGGAGAAGCCTTCAATTTCTCTTGTAACATGAGAGCACAACCACAATTTTGAGAAGCAAAACCCAATTTTAACAGTGTAAACAATCTATTTTCTTTAAAAATGAACTCTAAAAACATTACTTGCTACAAAGTTTTGGCTGTCCGTTCCTGCACACAAACACAAGAAGGTGTAGCTGCCAATATATCTATTATAATCGGGTTTCTAGGATAAGAATTACACAGAATATTACCCAATTCAGGCGTATCTTTAGAGACCTGTTCCCATGGGTTGTCTCATGTTGCATGTTGTAGTTCTAAATTACTCTAACCCAGAGTTACCAGTTTTAAGTCAACTTTTTGTTACCAATGTTACAAATTTTTAATCATAACCAATAACTTATGAGCCACTAATCTATAACCAAGACATATAAAACATATTTATACTTTTGAAACTATTTAGAAACAAAAATGAAATGGCCGTATACATTTGCTCATTTAAACCAAACAAAATTCTTAATTTTTCTAGCTGTAATTTCAAGAGAGGAGCACCTTGTCACCTGATGAATCCAATTTTTGTAGGAAAAACAGCCATCTGTTCCCTTACCATAGAACTTTGAGAAGCTGCTGGTCCCTATAAGAACAGCATTTATAATCAGCGCCTAGCAGGGCTTCTCCAGCCACACTAGATTCCTAACTACAGGTGCAGGGTTCCAAAGACCAATTAATACTGTTTATTTTATTTTATTTTTTTATTACCAAATTATCTCCAGATAGTCGGAGAGTACTGCTTTTCTCAAAACCCATTTTCTCACATCTCAGGTGTAAACTATCTCTAGTCAGGGTATAAAGCACCTATGAGAATTACATTTGTTTCTCTAGATTTTCACATAGCTCTAAACACGTACACAAAAACACATAAAACAGAAACCAACAAATCCAGACACACTCAACCCTTTCTTGTCCTCCACAAGCAGGCAAAAGAATTAGACGATGTTGGAGGGGGAAGCTTCCGCTTCAACAGAACTCGGTCCCTCTGACCGATCTCCGGAGACAGCCAGGCATCCCTGACTCTCCCTACCTCCCAGGGCGTCCCCCAGGGCCACAGCCTGTGGTCCTCTTAGCACGTCTGCCGACCACAGTCCTCCGGTCCTTACGGCCCAAAAGGACAGCTGCAAATACAGATGCGCGCATTTCAGAAAACCCCATCACCCCATCGTCTACAAACACCATCGTCCACTTCTACCTAGACAACCAAAACCAGAGAATCTCACTTGTTTCTCACTCTGCCAGGTGTAAAACCAAAGCACGAGGTGGGACTCGAACCCACGATCTCGTAACCCTGAAACCAAGACACAAATTCAATAAACTCAGATGGATCTAAACTCAGACTTTGCCGTTTTTCAGAAACATAGGGCAAGACACAAACAACCCAACACAACAAGCACATGTTCCAATGTTCGTTTCAGAAAACAGACACTCAAAACAGAGACACCGGCCGGCACACACGCACGCAAGAGGGGATCCCCATACCTCCAAGTCGGTTCTCGGGTGTGAGGGGTGGTCGCGTTTCCCGGCCAACGCACCAAATGAAAGACCCACAACGTGAGGACTCCCCCACGTTCTGACTCAGGAGAGGCGACACCCCAAAAACGTTGTTATACTTTCAGAATTAGATCACGCGCATATTCTTTTGAGCTTCCCCCTGCTTCAGCACAGATAATTTAGTTGTGTGGTGTGGATGATGTTTTAAAATGCTGAAAATTTAAACCTTAATTTGGAGTCAGTATTATATCTCAGAGCTCACAATTGCTTAAGATTGTTTGACCCCCAGATGCTATTAATTCTCAAATTTGCAATTGCTTATGCATATACAACTTATAAGAAAAAACGTAATCCTTTTAAGAAGGCTGTTTTTAGACATTTAATAAACTGTTCTGGATTGCCTAGACATCTTAAAACAATGCCATGCTAGATTTACCTCTCAGGCAATCTATAGGCCCTACATATAAGATAGGTTAGATATATAATCTTGTTCTTTACATATTCAAAACAGTTGTGATTTAAGATAATATTTTAATATTCATGGAAATTGTGCATGTCAATTTCTTTGCCATTAGCGTCCTCAGTTACTACTTGTTTCCACATAATAGTGTTAATTCTGGAGAACTTATACTTAATAAATTGCTGCAAATAAATACTCTCATTTCTAAGTTAATGAATAAATAAATTATGCACCTGTGACTATTAACAACTTTTCAAGTTTTCTAGTTACAACCGCTCTTTCAGAGAAACAATTGAAAGTGCTATTAGTCACTGCCCATGTTACATGAATACTGACTATAACAGTCAAGCATTTGAGATATTTTGTCAACAAATTATTAATTCTCAAGGACAAGGTATTGCAGAACTTTAAAACTTTAACTTTTTAAAAGACAAAGAAGGGAAATTATCCCCATGCATATTATTTAGTGCATTCCCATGCACATTATTTAAATCATACTTTTATTTTAGAATTTTGAAATTTGGATGTCAAAGAACTTAATAAATGCCTTATAGTATCTTAAAAGGATCTACTTATAGGCATATGGCTTGATTCTGAACAGCTACCTTATTAGGGAAAGGAAAAACATATGATCTCTCCACAGAACGCTGCAGAAGCATGATGGCTAATTTGTGTGACAAGCTGGCAGGTGAGTTGGCTCAGTGCCCTGACTAATGTGACAAGGAAGCTAAATTGGGTACATGTTTTCGACCCATCCTTGTTTACCATTTATTTCAGTTTGGACTAGTGAAGCTGCCTTGCTTCAAGCTTTTTAACTTTATGGCAAAAAGAACATCAGAGACTGCAAATTCTGACTTAGAAAGATCAGTCCTATAATATAGTCATAATGATTTTTCTCTTTTCTCCATTGTGACCATTTATTCTAACTCAATCTTAGACTGGTCTAGTAATAATTCCAATATTAGAGATTCATATTGAAGATAGCTAAAATTCTTAATTATCTAGAAAAGTTAATTTGGAGCTCAGACTCCAATTCCAGAGAATCTCTGGCCTTTCTGCTAATTCTCAAAGCCAGCTCCCTCACACCTGGAGCTCAAAGCCTGAGCTTGGTTGTTGCTAATTTGCAACTGAATGGAGTACCTGGACTTCTTCAAAGAAGTTTTATACTTTTGTCTTTCACAGTCACACCTTTGTTTTTCAAGCAGGTCAGTTAATGCAGTTAAGCCTGTCTGCAACAGATGTAAAACCTGGCCTCCAACAACGCAGGTGGCAGTTATTATTATTGTTCATCAAGAAGAATTCTAAATACATATTGTGGCTTTGGTCTGCTTTGGGAATATGGTGTGCGATGAGGCCCTGACAGTCAGTTGAAGGGCAACCAGATCACGTAATCATACCAATCTAATACAGGGGTACATGCCAAAAGGTCGTGGTTGTTGATAAGACACCACAGTGCCATGTTTGTGTAAATTATTACACATACAACTGCATGTAGCCCCCTATGATGGAATTGGATGGTTCGGGAGGATCTGAGATCCCAAGACAGGCAGAGCTGCCAGCCACCATAATTCCAAGGCATGACTTCAGAGCATAAATAAATTTTATGCCTCATTCCAGTTTTATTTAATATTATTTAAAGGGGGGGAAATATTACCTCCTTCCGGCCTAGCAAGACTGGCTGAGACCAACTGCCCCTGAGGCAATTCCACCTGCTGTGTTGCTTCTCATCCCTCTCTTTTGATATGCCACTACCTGCCACCTGCCTGAGGCTGAATCACTTCTCCAAGATCTTCCAGAGTTAACAAGGAACTGTGATTTTCCTGGGTTCTTAATAAAAGGCTGATCTGACAACTTCGAAGGAACCTTTTGTGGCTGGGAATGGGCCTCCCCTCTTCTTTATAAAGCGTGTTTGCCTACATTAAAGTTGAGTCTTGATCAGAATTCAGTCTTGACTCCATTTCATTCTTTACCCGCCTAGATTCCCTCTTTTCTTTCAGTTTCAAAATGCATCCCAGGCTAGAACCCAGACATGAGAGCCGCAAGCCGGCCCCAACAGTGGGAGACTTCAACACCCCACTGTCACTAATGGACAGGTCATTGAACCAGAATCTAAACAATAGACACAGTGAAACTAAAAGAGGTTATGAAACAAATGGATTTAACAGATGCCCACTGAACATTTCACCATCCATTTGCCTAAGAATTTCACTAATTCATTGTTTTTAATAGCTGAGTAGTACTCCATTGTGTAAATGCACCACATTTTCTGTGTCCATTCCTCTGTTGAGGGACATCGGGGTTCTTTCCAGCTTCTAGCTATTATAAATAAGGCTGTTATGAACATAGTGGAGCATGTGCCTTTATTACAAGTTGGAACATCTACTGAGTATATGCCCAGGATAGGTATTGCTGGATCTTCCTGTCCATGTCCAATTTTCTGAGGAACCACCAGGATGATTTCCAGAGTGGTTTTACCAGATTACAATCTCACCAACAATGGAGGAATGTTCCTCTTTCTCCACATCCTCGCCAGCATCTGCTGTCACCTGAATTTTTGAACTTAGCCATTCTAACTGGTGTGAGGAGGAATCTCAGGGTTGTTTTGATTTGCATTTCCCTGATGATTAAGGATGTTGAACATTTTTTCAGGTGCTTCTCAGCAATTCAGTATTCCTCAGTTAAGAATTCTTTATTTGGCTCTGTACCCCATTTTTTACTAGGGTTATATGATTTTCTGGAGTCCAGTTTCTTGAGTTCTTTGTATATATTGGATATTAGTCCCCCATCTGATTTAGGATTGGTAAAAATCATTTCCCAATCTGTTGGTGGCCTTTTTGTCTTATTGACTAGTGTCTTTTGCCTTACAGAAGCTTTGCAATTTTATGAGGTCCCATTTGTTGATTCTCGATATTACAACACAAGCCATTGATATTCTGTTCAGGATTTTTTTATCCTAGTTCCCATATCTTCAAGGCATTTCCACACTGTCTCCTTTATAAGTTTCAGTGTCTTTGGTTTTATGTGGAATTCATTGATCCACTTAGAATTGAGCTTTGTACAAGGAAATAAGAATGGATAAATTCACATTCTTCTGTATGATAACTGCCAGTTGTGCCAGCACCATTTGTTGAAAATGCTGTCTTATTCCAATGGATGGTTTTAGTTCCTTTGTCAAAGATCAAGCGACCATAGGTGTGTGGGTTCCTTTCTGGATCTTTAATTCTATTCCATAGATCTACCTGTCTGTCACTGTACCAGTACCATGCATTTTTTATCACAATTGCTCTGTAGTACAGCTTGAGGACAGGCATGGTGATTCCACCATATGTTGTTTTATTGTTGAGAATAATTTTTGCTATCCTAGGTTTTTTGTTATTCCAGATGAATTTGCAAATTGCCATTTCTAACTTGGTGAAGAATTGAGTTGGAATTTCCATGGGGATTGCATTGAAACTGTAGATTGCTTTCATCAGGATAGCAATTTTTTTTTCTATACTAATTCTGCCAATCCAGGAGCATGGGAGATCTTTCTTTCTTCTGAGATCTTCTTCAATTTCTTTCTTCAGAGACTTGAAGTTTGTATCATACAGATCTTTCCCTTCCTTAGTTAGATTCACACCCAGATATTTTATATTATTTAGGACTGCTGTAAAGGGTGCTGTCTCCCTAATTTCTTTCTCAGCCTGTTTATCTTTGTATAGAGAAAGACCACTGATTTTTTTTTTTTAGTTAATTTTATATCCAGCTACTGCATAGAAGCTGTTTATCAGGTTTAGAAGTTCTCTGGTGGAATTTTTGGGGTCACTTATAGATATGATCATATCATCTCCAAATAGTGATGTTTTGACTTCTTGTTTTCCAATTTATATCCCCTTGATCTACTTCTGTTTTCCAATTGCTCTGGCTAGGATTTCAAGTGCTATATTGAATAGATAGGAAGAAAGTGGGCAGCCTTGTCTAGTCCCTGATTTTAGTGGGATTGGTTTTAGTTTCTCTCCATTTAGTTTGATGTTGACTACTGGTTTGCTATATATTGCTTTTATTATGTTTAAGTATGGACCTTGAATTCCTGATCTTTCCATGACTTTTATTATGAATGGGTGTTGGATTTCGTCAAATGATTTCTCAGCATCTAAGGAGATGATCATGCGGTTTTTGTTTTTGAGTTTGCTTATATAGTGGATTACGTTGATGTGTTTCCTTATATTAAACCATCCCTGCATCCCTGGGATGAAGCCTACTTGATCATTATTGATGATCTTTGTGATATGTTCTTGGATTCGGTTTGCATGGACTTTATTGAATATTTTTGCATCTATATTCATAAGGGAAATTGGTCTGAAGTCCTCTATTTTGTTGGGACTTTATATGGTTTAGGTATCAGAGTAATTGTGGCTTCTATAGAATGAATTGAATAGAGTACCTTCTGTTTCTATTTTGTGAAATAGGTTGAGGACAGTTGGAATTAGTTCTTTTTTGAAGGTCTGATTGATAGAACTCTGCACTAAACCCATGTGGGCGGTCCTGGGCATTATTTGGTTGGGAGACTATTAGTGACTGCTTCTATTTCTTTAGGGGATATGGGGCTGTTTAGATCTTTATTCTGATCTGGATTTAACTTTGGTACCTGATTTCTGTCTAGAAAATTGCCCATTTTGTCCAGGTTTTCCAGTTTTGTTTAGAATAGCCTTTTGTAGTAGGATCTGATGATGCCTAGGATTTCCTCAAGTTCTTGTCTTATGTCTCCCTTTTCATTTCTGATTTTGTTAATTAGGATACTGTCGTATCTTATATCTTGGGTATCCTAAGTTTCTAGGCTAATATCCATTTATCAGTGAGTACATATTGTGCAAGTTCCTTTTTGATTGGGTTACCTCACTCAGGATTATACCCTCCAGGTCCATCCATTTGCCTAGGAATTTCATAAATTCATTTTTTTAATAGCTGAGTAGTACTCCATTGTGTAAATATACCACATTTTCTGTATCCATTCCTCTGTTGAGGGGCATCTGGGTTCTTTCCAGCTTCTGGCTATTATAAACAAGGCTGCTATGAACATAGTGGAGCATGTGTTCTTCTTACCGGTTGGGACATCTTCTGGATATATGCCCAGGAGAGGTATTGCTGGATCCTCCTGTAGTACTATGTCCAATTTCTGAGGAACCGCCAGACTGATTTAGGATACCCAAGATATAAGATACAACTTGCCAAAGGCATGAAATTCAAGAAGAACGAAGACCAAATTGTGTACACTTTACCCTTTCCTAGAAATGGGAACAAAACCCCCATGGAAGGAGTTACAGAGGAAGAATTTGGAGCTGTGACGAAAGGATGGACCATCTAGTGACTGCCATATGCAGGGATCCATCCCATAATCAGCTTCCAAATGCTGACACCATTGCATACACTAGCAAGATTTTGCTGAAAGGACCCAGATATAGCTCTCTCTTGTGAGACTATGCCGGGGCCTAGCAAACACAGAAGTGGATGATCATAGTCAGCTATTGGATGGGTCACACGGCCCCCAGTGGAGGATCTAGAGAAATTACCCAAGGAGCTAAAGGGAACTGCAACCCTATAGCTTGAACAACAATATGAACTAACCAGTACCCCGGAGCTCTATTCTTTAGCTTTATATGTATCAAAAGATGGCCTAGTCGGCCATCACTGCAAAGAGAGGCCCATTGGACTTGCAAACTTTATATGCCCCAGTACAGGGGAACACCAGGACCAAAACGGGTTAGTGGGTGGGTAGGGGATTGGGGGTGGGTGGGTATGGGGAACATTTGGGATAGCATTGAAAATGTAAACGAGGAAAATACCTAATTAAAAAAAATGTGTAGCCCAGACTGGCCTCGAACTCGTGCTTTGCCTCCTTCAGCAAATCCTATCTGCGTGCACCACTACAGGCATAACAACAGATCCTGAAGAAATCCAAAACACCATCAGATCCTTCTACAAAAGGCTATACACAACAAAACTGGAAAACCTGGGCGAAATGGACAAATTTCTCGACAGATACCAGGTACCAAAGTTGAATCAGGATCAAGCTACTCAGCTATTAAGAAACAAAGTCATCCTGAGTTTTTCAGGCAAATGGGTGTAACTCGGAAATATCATTCTGAGTAAGGTAACTCAGAACCAAAAGGACATGCATGGTATATACTCATTAATAAGTGGATATTAGCCAAAAAAGTGCAGAACACCCAGTATACATTCCGCAGAACTTAAAAAGGTTATCAAGCCACAAGGCCCAAGTGAGGACACCTCAATCCCACTTGGAAGGGAGAAGAAAGAAATCACAGGGTGGGGGTGGGGTGGGGGGAGGGTCTCAAGTGGGGAAGGGGACCAGGAGTACTAGAGAGGAACATGATCAGGTATTGGGTAGAGAAAAAAAAAAACTGAAGCCCTGAGGGCCAGCAGAAAGAATGAAAACAGGCAACCTATGGAGGTATGACATTGGGGGACCCTCCAGAATGTACCAGAGCCCTGGGAGGTGAGAGACTCTCAGGACTCAAATGGAGGTACCTTAGATGAAATGACCTACAGTGGGGAGTAGGAACTTGTAGATGGGGAGTAGGAACTTGTAGAACCCACATCCAGTAGAAAGATAAGGAAGGCATCAAGTGAGTGATGGGATTGCCATCCCACATCAAAAGCTCTGACGCAGAAATATTCCTGTCAAAAAGACCTTCAGGAACAAAAACAGAGAAGTCCTGATGGAAATGATGTACAGTGAAAGGATCAAGGTGGGGCCCAGCTTTGGGAAAGGCCCCAAGGCCTTACACTACTACTGAGGCTATGGAGTGCTCACAAAATGGGGCCTATCATGACTGTACTCCGAATGACCCAAAAAGCAGCTGGAAGAGTCAGGTGCAGATATTTACACCCAACCAATGGACAGAAGCTGCTGATCCCTCTGTTTCAATGAGGGAAAAGCTGGAAGAAGCTGAGGAGGAGGGCAACCCTGTATGAGGACCGGCAGTCTCATTTAACCTGGATCTCCAAGACCTCTCTGACACTGAGCCACCAACCAGGCAGAATATACCAGCTGACATGATGCCCCAAACACATATACAGCAGAGGACTGCCAGGTCTGGGTTTAGTCAGAGTAGATGCACCAAACCCTCAAGAGACTGGAGGCCACAGACAGTCTCTTGGGGAGGTCTGGTGAGGTGGGTGGTGAAGACAATTTTGTGGAAATGGTGGGCAGTGGTATGGGATGTGGAACAGTCGGAGGGTTGACCTGGAGGGGTATAACACCTGGAGTATGAAGAAAAGATTAAATAAATCAAAAAAGCTAAATAAATAAATAAATAAATAAATAAATAAATTCTGAATGAACACTGGCCTTTAAAGAAAGTTTCTTTCTTTTGAGTATATCCTCTCTCTCTCTCTCTCTCTCTCTCTCTCTCTCTCTCTCTCTCTCTCTCTCTCTCTTTTCTCCTCTTCCTTTTCTTCCTATTTCTCACTTGCTGCTTTGCTCCAGAATATTTCTCAACAGTCACCTATTATTCTACCTGTGTTTACAAGGGAGTGAGTCTCTGCCTCTTTAAGGTATCTAGGGGAGGTTTTTTTTTTTTTTTTTTTTTTTTTTCCTACAGAATTAAAATGATAGTATTGGCCTGGAATTTACCCAATGCTTGTTTTGTAGTGTGTGGCACTTTCCTGATACTTCCAGAGGAGTTCCTATTGATTGAAAATTTTGTGTCTGTGTATCAGAGGGAGAAAAATAAATGGAGAAAGAGAGGATAAGGTGGGAGTACTCATTGTTTTTTAATTGCTGAGAAATAATCTATGCATTAGACACACCAGTGCTTTGGTCATTTCCCAGATAAACACCTGCTTTTAGCTAACAACAATTACAAACAAATATATTAAAAATATGTAAGTGTATTTTTGTGAGAATATGTTTTCCATTGATTTAATTATCAGGAATAGTATTTTTCAGTCCTATACTTAATTTGTGTAGCCCCTAGATATGATTCCCTGAAATATGTGTACTTGGGCTTTTGAAATATTTTGAGATAGCTATCCAGGCTCTATTCTAATCTATCAGAACAATGTATGTCAGTTATAATAAGTATATAATATCCCTAATAAATTACTGAATAATATATAGATATACCAAGGCATCAAACTTTAGCCCTTAGAGATGCCCAGACAAAGATAGCTGATAATAAATAGCTCTGAAAAGATAGTTAATAAAATTTATATTTGTCAACTTTGGTGAAGTAAAACCCCTCTGCACAGATATTACTTTTATGATAGGGAATAGAGGTCCTAACTGTCACAGGAACAGATTTATATAGTTTGTCAAGAATTCTTTACATGATTACAGAAGAGGTCGAATATACATGACATAGTCTTTAGTTGAATTGAACTTTTATAAAGAGAAATTTGACAAAAAATAATATTTACTCTATGGGTGTTTTCAAAAAATAGAATGGTTTGTATGGAACAAGTTAGTATTGGAAGGATTAGAAGTTCCAAGCTATCCTTGGTTACATACTAAGTTGGAGCCAGCCTAGGCTATATGACAACCTGTCTGAAAATAGGAAAATTACTGGAACCAGTAGTTTACCAGTACTTTGGAGACTGAATCATGAGCAATATCAGAAGTACAAGGACTATCAGTGCCAGAAAGTATAAACAGAATTTCCCCAAACAAAAATAATTTAAGAGTTATACTTAGGGGCTTGATTATGTTGCCAGGGAATAAAAGCACTGAGATGAGAGTGGTCAGTAATGAGGAGTGAGTATTGCTCTTGCAGAGGGCTCACGTTGGGTAGCTCACAGTCACCTTCAGCTTGAGCTTCAGGAGGCCTCTGGCACCTGTGGGCATGTGCATTTACTTACATACGTATGTACGTACCAACACACACACACACACACACACACACACACACACACACACACACAAACTTAAATAATATGGAAAAGTACTTTGTTTTATCTATCAGTTTAAAGGAAGTTTGAGTTGAATGTACTTAAAAGAGGTGCCTCATAACCAAAGTATGAAATCTGCTAGTCTTCCACAAGTTAGGTGACTAAGAGCCACTAGTCAAATAAATTACATCCTAGACATGGGCAGCCATGAGGTCCACTGGATAACTGTGGATAGAGATCGATGGTAGAACTATTAGATTATGTAAGGGGAGGCTTAAATAAAAATGAGAGATTCACAGTCTCATGTGATATAAGCTGGCTTTAGTTTGTGTGTTGGTATTATATAGTATTATAATCCTTACTTGCTTTCGAGATATATTCCATATAGTTCAGACTGTCCTTTATCTCACTTAATAGCAGAATATGACTATGAACCACTGATCCTCCTGCTTTCACTTTCCAGAACAGCTAGGATTAAAGAGAGGTACCAGCATGCCCTACTTGATGCAGTGTTAGAGATCAAATCCAAGGCTTCATGCATGAGAATAAAGTACTCTACCAATTCTACTTCTGTAGCTGCAAGCCTTCCTGTTAAGGATAAGTCCAAGACAACATTTCTTATCCTTAACACATCATGCCTATGGCTGTATACATTAAAGCCCTCTGCTGTCTTATTTAATATCAACTTCACACAAGTCAGAGCTATTTGAGAATATTGAATTTCAATTGAGAAAATAACCCCACCAAACTTTTTCCTGGAAAAGTTTTTGTTGAATTTTATTAATTAATGATTGCTATGGAAGGATATACCAGTTGGCAGTATCAGCTCTGGACTGTTGGTACTGGATGCTATAAAAAAAGTAGGCTGATCAAAACATGGGGAATATGCCAGTATGCAATTTTCCTACATGTCCTCTACTTCAGGTCTTACCTGCTCCAAATTCCAGTCTAGGGTTTCTGGTGTGACTTTTATGTATGATGAATTACAAACTGAATTATGAACCAAACCATTTTCTCTCCCTGTTGATGTTGTTCATGATGTCTTATCACCTAAATACAATACCTAACTAAGGCAAGTTAGTATGCCAATGTAGCTCATATGGAATACCAAGTACTGGATGTTCACAGTGGGCCAGATAGAGCATAGAAATAATGAACTTTGCTGGTCATGATAATGCATATCTACTATCTATGTACCTGAAAGACAGGAGGATGAGTGTAAGTTCAATGCAATGCTGAGCTACATAGGAAGGTTTTGAGTCCAAAACAAAACAAAACAAAAACAATAACAAAAACATAGAAACACAAAATGGAAGGTTAATGAGACGCTAAACAAATAAAGCACTTGCTAAGCAAGTGTGATGGCCTTCATTCCATTCTCAGAACATACATGAATGTAAAGAGGGAACTGCATTCAGCAAAGTGATGCTCTGACTTCCACATGTGCTCGAGATCACATATGCTACCACATAATAATAATAGCAATAATAATAAATAATAATAATAATATATTTTTAAAATGAAAAGAAAAATTTATTCAGTCATATTATATTAGGCTTATTTAAAAAAAAAACTAGCACTGAGGAAGAGAAAATGGAGTAGTATTGAAAGTTTGAGGCAAGCATGAACTACATTAAGAAGGTTAGCACCTTATAACTTTCTGTAGTTATCCTGGCCAAAACAAGGTACATGAAAGTTTATTTTACACACAAATTCAGACTATAGTCCGTCACTGTTGGGGCATCAGTGCAACAGGAAGTAGAAGAAACTTGACACAAGTCAAGAGTAGAGATCAAGGAATTGATGTATGTATGCTTACTAGAGCTTAATTTGCTTTCTTTATTCTCATACACTCCAGAATCCCCATCGTAGATAACGTTGCCACAACAAGGGAAGTTCTTCCCGTATAAATTAAAAGTAATCAAGATGCAGGCCCACAACCATGCTCACAGACTAAGTAGTATAGACAATCCTTCATTCAGATTTCCCTCCCAGGCAATTCTATATTGTGTTAAGTATATAACATTAACCATCACAGCTTCATTCATTGTTAACCTGTCACATAGACACATCACATTATGTTTTAGACATAACCTACCAACCCTTATTTCCAAAGTTCTCTGTGTGTTTAATAATGCAAAATACAGTCCAACTTTAAAAGTCCTCATAGTCTTTAAAAACTTTACCACATCAAAAAATGTATTGTGATATCCTGTAGAAAATTATGTTATTGCTATGCATGATAGAATAATGTAAAAATTCTTATCCCAAAATAAAAATAAGTATCTAGGAATAGCAAGTGATGATTATACAAAAAGCCAAAATCACGCAGAGAAATGAAATCCTCCAGTTCTGGGGCTTTTCATGGAGAAATCAGCTTTGGTGTCCCAATCCCTCTACATATGCTATCTTCAGCACACACAGATTTTCTCAGCATTGGAACTGATTCCATTTCTTACCTCCAGATGTCCTTGTCCAGATATTAGATCATGTCCCATCATCCTGGCATTTCTAATACTCTGGAATCTCTACAGTAGCTTAAACTTTACCTTCATAACTTCATGCAACATCCTCTTGGGGCTTCTTTGCCAGGATTCAAAATCTGTCACACAGCTCTTGGCCTCAGCTGTTCTTAAAGACTCTCTTAGTATTGCATCTCTCATATATTAAATTTAGAAAAAATGTAGACATTGCCACCAAATTTCATGACTGGCCCAAGCGGCAACCTAGTTTCATTGGACCATAGCTGTATCATCTTCTCTGTGCTGACCATTAGGAAACACTATCCTATGGGCAGGTCATCTTTGTCTTAAATGGTACCAATCTCTTATATTGACAGCTGCTTTATTGTCTGTATTCTGCTTGTCCTAAACTTGAAGCTTTCCTAGCTACCTTTATTTCACAAACTAAATTAATTAATTTTCTTCAAATCCAAGCTCTGTCTCAGGTCCACCAGATAGATACAGGCAGAGTAAGCCAGATTCTTGGCCAAAATATCATAGAAGTAAACCTTAGCCTTATTCTGGATAAGAGTCTATTTTCCCTTGAAATATCTTGAGCTGGTTCCCAATGTCTGCATTTCTCTCAACATTCCTATCTTTCAAACTCACATTATGACAATCTGTAACATTTCTTTAAAAGCATTCAATGGCTTTTCTACCAAAAAGTGCCAAATTCTTCCACATCCTTAGCACAAAACAGTAACAAAAGCCTCATAGCCACATAGTCAGCTTTAATGCTTTAAGTCATTCTTCTCTGATTGTGAGTATGGATATAATATGACTATAGTAATTTTCCTACTTTAACCCTTTTAACTTTTTTAGGTTTGAAGTTGGTCCATAGAGTTGTGAGTTTATAATATTCTCTTAAAACTTTTTAAAGATTTTTCACACAAAATGAAGATGTTTTATTTCCTTTTTTAATTTTATTACATTTAATTAAAATATAATTACATCTCTCCCCCTTTTACCTTTAATCCCTCCAGTCTCTTCCATGTTACCACTCACTCTCAAATTCGAGTATTTTTTTCTTGGATTATTATTGTTATACACACACACACACACACACACACACACACAATGCTTAATCCAGGTTTATGTTTTGTATTTATGTGGTTTCAGGACTGATGACTTTATATTGGTCAAACAATCACGGGTCTTAGAGAGATCAATGCTCCTTTTCTCCCTAGTCATTATCTACCTGTAATACGTTTTCTGTGGTTGGGAACACTGAAATTTTTCTTCTTCCACATTAACATGTTTATTGATACTTTTATTATTCATGATTTGGTTAAGCAGACATTACTAGGAGAGGTGGTCTCATGGCAGAAGTCCTGAAATTCTGACTCATACTGCATGCAGGAGTTGTGCTATTATATCAGTTGAGGCTAGGCTTCGCATGATATCTTGATCTTTGCATTATGCCCAGTGTGGATTTCTGTAACAGGTTCCATTTATGGTAAAGAGAAATTTCTTAGATGAGGGTGAGAAGTACACTTCTAATACAATACTGGATTTTCTTCCTGTTGTGTGGACCCTGTGTTCAATTAGATAGCTGCTTAAAATCTTTTAATCTAGATTTATTTAGCTATAATTTAACATATAATAGTCCCAGTTACCAGATCTATACTTTTTCACTAAGTATGTTATCTTTTGTAATCATATCTAAAGTTAATGTATCTGAAAAGTTTGACCATGTTTCATCAGCACTAGTATCATTGGCGAATGTAAAACATACAGAGTTCCCAAAGCTTTTTAATCATTCCCAATTCTAAGATATGCTAATTTTAGTTTTAAACAAATTCAACATATATATTTTTGGTATGAACTTCATTTTACAAAGTTCCATTTCAAGGTCTTGTGGCTTTCTGATTAAAAATATGAACATAGCTGTTAAAAAACATAAAATGTATGCACAATGAAATGTTTTGTCCACCGACATCCAAATTCTCTCAATATGTCTTACATTTTCTAGCCTCCATTCTCCATTTAATGTTGCCTTAACTCAAGGGGATTAATGATAAACACCTTCTTTCTCAAAGATTTTTTTTTCCAAATTCAATAAAATAAAATAAAAGCCAAGTCAGATTAAAATAATTCATTTCTGTTTGCTGGAAAACTCAAGTTGATCATGCTGTGCTTTAAACTATTTTGAGAATTTGATATGCTCTCTACTTTACAGTGTTTGACTCACATCTTAAGTGTACCCTGAGAAGATAAGATGTTCTGGTAAATAATTTTATAATATTCAGTCAAGTTTCTACAAATCCAAAGTAACCAAAATATCTTTAGAAATCTCCAACCCTTGAAAAAACATATTATCTTGCAGATTTTGGAGTATATACACCTGTACTGGCTAGTTTTGTGTCAACTTGACACAGCTGGGGTTATCACAGAGAAAGGAGCTTCAGTTGAGGAAATGCCTCCATGAGATCCAACTGTAAGGCATGTTCTCAATTAATGAACAAGGGGGGAAGCCCCCTTGTGGGTGGGACCATCTCTGGACTGGTAGTCTTGGGTTCTATAAGAGAGCAGGCTGAGCAAGCCAGGGGAAGCAAGCCAGTAAAGAACATCCCTCCATCGCTTCTGCATCAGCTCCTGCTTCCTGACCTGTTTGAGTTCCAGTCTTGACCTCCTTGTTGATGTAAGCCAATAAATCCCTTCTTCCCCAAATTGCTTCATGGTCATGATGTTCTGTCCAGGAATAAAAACCCTGACTAAGACAACACCCTATCCTGTTACATATATTATGCTATTTTTTCTAAGCCCAGTTTAGAGAGATAATTATGTCTGACAGAAAATAAAGCTCATTAATTTGGACAAAGAGTTTCAATAACAGAATTTACTCTAATTTTGGAGGGTTAACATGGTGAGTCAAAAAATGAGATGAACTGCCTTATTGTTGCTGCTCTAAGAACTTAAGAGGTTTTTTTTTTTTTTTTGCAATGATGATTTGTGGGAATTTAAAATGGTATACATAACTACATGTGTATTGTGTGTGTGTGTGAGAGAGAGATTAGGATAAAGTAATTTCTATTATTATTATTATTATTATTATTAACAATTTTTCATACAATATATTTTGAGCATGTGTCCCATCCCTGAATACCTCCCAGACTTTTTACAACCATCATACCCACCCAATTTAATGTTCTTTCTCTCTCTTTCTCTCTCTTTTTCTTTCTCTCTCTAAATGAAAAAAGCAAAAAAGCCTGAATCAACAACAACAAAAAATCATGAAATCAAAAAGCCTCAGAAAATCACACACACACAAACACAAAACACACACACATACAGAGAGAGAGAAAGAGAGAGAGAGAGAGAGAGAGAGAGAGAGAGAGAGAGAGAGAGAGAAAGCCAAAACAAACAACATCAAAGAAGTCCACAAAAATAACATGTGTTCGCCAACTCTCTGTAGGCATATAGTCAACTCTGGAATGTGGTTGACATGCCCAGAAATATTCCATCAGAAAAAAAAAAGTTCTTTCATATGCCTGAGTGTCTCAATTGAGAACAGAGTCTATGTCCATTTCCCCATCTAAGTGTTGGGATCTCATCTATCTTGAACTTGTGCAGGTTTCCTTTGTGCTACACAGTGTTGTGAATTCTTATGATCAACACCATTTTGTCTGGAAGACAATGAAGAGGAAATCATATTTTTATGAAACTTAATAAATAAGTTTTCTCCACTTCAGAATAAGAACAAATTTGTTGTTAGAGTTATAACATCTGTCTTTTCTAAGAGACCATCTCTTTACAGATATGTGTTCATTCCAACTATGAAATAACTAATATAATAATGTAAACATTTACTTATCTTCCAATATTGGTAAATATTTACAATTCAACTGATTTGGTAAATCAATTCAAAACTGACATTACCAATTTGAAAATTAAATAACTGTTTATTAAAATTACTAAAGAGTAAAAATAAGTATGATTGCTATCAGAAAATATTGCCTTAATAAAATTAAGCATAAGTGAAGTAACAATTTTACTTAATATAGATTCTGTATCTCATATTCATCAATACTATTTTAAGATATTATAGTGTTATGCATCTAGAATTAGATGACATGCTGAATTTCAGTGCCTGAAATAATAATTAGAGATGGTAGATGACTGGAAGGAAACTGGACTTGATTTTTATACTGATTGTGTTTTTATAATACTAATATTTAAATCCATTGGTTACTACACTAAAGCTTTTTGAATCACTTTTTTTCAAATTTTAAAATCTTATGCTACCTCTTACACTACATAGCAAGGCATTATTCAACAGATTCTTACTTTGTTAAATTGTTCTTTGTGAATGACAATGATGTGTAAGAATATTAAAGTCATCAATATACTCACCAAATACCTACAATGTTTTAATATGTTGAAGGAATTTTTATATTCTGCATCTGTTAGAAAAATATCTTAATGTTCATTAGACACATCCCTGGAAGGAATTAGGGTAATTTTTTTTCTTTGAGCTAGGATATGGGTGAGTCATTCAGTAACAGCTAGAATTTCCTTTTACCATGAGCATTCTTGAATCTCGACTGTCCTGACCCATGGGACAATCGAACAGGGTCTGAGAAACTACCTGTGGAGAGATTGGGGGACAAGAAACACAAAGAATGGACAGCAAGACAAAAAAAAAAACAAAAAAAAACAAAAAAAAACAAAAAAAAACAAAAAACAAAAACAAAAACAAAAAACCTCATCAAGCTGACAAATTTTGTCTTTCCCAGGCAGGTTTTATACCCATAGAAACAGGAAATGGGGAGGGAAAATGATGCAAAATCACTTTGTTTCTGGGGGAATGCACCCGTTCCCCAAAGCAGGATATTGACTAGGTAAAAAATGTTCAGCATGAGGAACAGAACAGAGTGGGTTGCTAAGTACCTGTCCACACGATCTATGGCTATTTGTTCTTAACTGGGGCTAGTACTTTCCTACAGAGGCCTCAACTTTTCCCACAGAAATCTCAACTAAGATAGGACTTTTCCACCAAGGCCAAAACTTTGTAAGTAAGGACTCATGGCTGACAAGGCAGTTAAATTCACCCAGAGTCAGTTCCAACACTTGACTATAAATACTGCACCTGGAAATTAAAAATAATATTTATTTGCATGAGATGCAAGCATGAACATGTCTTGATTGGATTAACAACTTTTGGATTAGAATGGCTAGAAGATAAATACGAAAAGACAAATTAAAATTAAGTTAACTATTGGGTAAGTAAACCTAATTAATGTGCTTTATTGGCAAAACCAGAAACTAATATAGAGAAAACCGTCAAAGTTTCAACTTTAAGGTCAAAAGAGCTATGAAACAAAAACCTTTTTAAAAGTAGGGATGTGAAATTTTTAATTTCTTATTTGTTTAGTGTTGCATGAGACTGTAGGAAAGATAGTGACAATGGGATAGAAGTCAACGTAAGATTCAAACTCACCCAAAACATTAAAATAGACAGCATTTGCTAAATAAAAGTGTAATTTCACAACTTAGTGAGATATTTATTAGTAAAATACTATTTGGGACAGGCAAGAGCCACAGAGCTTCTGAGGCGGCTCCATCTTTGGCTCCAGACAACCTGTCACCTTCCTGGTGAGAGCACAGGGGTATGCCCGGCCCGAGAGGTTTGTGCCTCAGGCCCCAGCGGGAGCCTCTTTGGCTCCGGGACTCTGTAGAGGGCAGGCTGCACGGGTGAGGGTGTGGAATACAGAGGCCAGCCGTTTCTGGGACTGGCGAGAGCCAGAGAGCTTCTGAGGAGGCACCATCTTCGGCTCCAGACAACCGGCCACCTTCCTGGCCGAAGCAACACAGCTTCTGGGAAAGATCCTGTTTTGGGCCTTCATCTTCAGCCAGGAGGAGGTCCAAACACCAGATAACTGTGCACCTTCCCTGAAAGAGGAGAGCTTGCCTGCAGAGACTGCTCTGACCACTGAAACTCAGAGGAGAGCTAGTCTCCCACGTCTGCTGATAGAGGGTAACAAAATCAACAGAGGAACAATCTCTAAACAAAGACAACTATAACAACTAACTCCAGAGATTGCCACATGGCAAAAGGTAAATGTAAGAATCCTTCTAACAGAAACCAGGACCACTCACCATCATCAGAACCCAGAATGCCCACTTCGCCCAGTCCAGGGCACCCTAACACACCTGAAAAGGTAGTCCTGGATTTAAAAGCATATCTCATGATGATGGTAGAGGACATAAAGAAGGAATTTAATAACTCACTTAAAGAAATACAGGAGAACACTGCTAAAGAGTTACAAGTCCTTAAAAAAAAACAGGAAAACACAACCAAACAGGTAGAAATCCTTATAGAAAAACAGGAAAACACATCCAAACAGATGATGGTAATGAAAAGAAGAAGAACGAAGACCAAAGTGTGGACACTTTACCCTTTCTTAGAAATGGGAACAAAACACCCATAGAAGGAGTTACAGAGACAAAATTTAGAGCTGTGACGAAAGGATGGACCATCTAGTGATTGCCATATGCAGGGATCCATCCCATAATCAGCTTCCAAAATCTGACACCATTGCATACACTAGCAAGATTTTACTGAAAGGACCCAGATATAGCTCTCTCTTCTGAGACTATGCCGGGGCCTAGCAAACACAGAAGTGGATGATCACAGTCAGCTATTGGATGGGTCACACGGCCCCCAATGGAGGAGCTAGAGAAATTACCCAAGGAGCTAAAGGGAACTGCAACCCTATAGGTGGAACAACAATATGAACTAACCAGTACCTGGGAGCTCTTGTCTTTAGCTGCATATGTATCAAAAGATGGGCTAGTCTGCCATCACTGCAAAGAGAGGCCCATTGGACTTGCAAACTTTGTATGCCCCAGTACAGGGGAACGCCAGGGCCAAAAAGGGGGAGTGAGTGGGTAGGGGATTGGCGGGGTGGGTATGGGGGAACCTTTGGGATAGCATTGAAAATGTAAACGAGGAAAATACCTAATAAAAAAAAAAACAAAAAAAATACTATTTGAAAGCATGTGGCAATGATAACACTCTAAAGCCCAACTAAAATGATAGCTTATCTTTGGAGTTATTAATAGTATGTCAAAATTGGCATGTCTTCCTTTGAGACACGGATGCATTTGATGAAATCATATTCTCTCTAAAATTTTCATAACATCATCACTGCTGACAAGTATGAAGAAAGCAATGACTTGACTAGCTATTGATTTTGAAGTAAGTTTGTATTTTATTTTAATTTATTTACATTCCAAGTATCCTACCTCCTGATCCCACCTTCTACACTTCTTCAACCCATTCTTCTTCCCCATTTTCTCTGAGAGGGTGTTCCACAAGCCACCCACCCCATCTCACCTCAACATATCCTACACCAGCATCCCTGATGCATCAAGTCTCTCCAGGATTTGGTCTATCCTTTCCTACTGGGCTGGAAAAGGCAGTGCTCTGCTACATATGTGCCAGGGGCCATGGACTAGCCCAAGTATGCTCTTTGGCTGGTGGCTTAGTCTCTCAGATCTTCCAGGGAGTTTGGGTTAATTGACACTCTTGGTAATCCTATGGGGTTGTCATCTTCTTCAGTTCCTTCAAACTTTTCCCTAACTCTTCTGTATGCGTCCAATGATTAGCTGTAATTATCTGCATCTGTTTCAGTCAGTTGCTGTTAGAGACACTAGGGGCCCTGTCTATCAATTGGAGGTGGTCTTTCCAGGTTCCATCTCCCCACTGTTGGGCATTTCAGCCAAGATCACCACCGAGTTCTGGGAGCCTCTCACATCCCAGGTCTCTGGGACTTTCTAGAGTTCCTAAGAGCTCCCCACCACCAGATTACAAGTCTGGTACCTGGATCAGACCCCTTGAAACTGGATTCTTGGATGATTTCAACTTACAAAGAATGTGTAGAGAATCAAATGTTTTCTCTGGAAGAGTACTGGCTATCACTCCTAACCACTGAGAAATCTCTCCAATTCAAGAATAGTATTTCTTTAAGACAAGATGTCTTTTCTAGAAGTCCTTAAATTGGAAATTATAGATAAAATTCTTTTGTAACGTGATGTTAAATGTCTGAGAATATGTTTCCATGTGTACCTCCAAATACTAGATTAATTTAAAATGTTAATTGTCACTAAAAATCATTAATAACTATTTTTAATTCCATTTTTCATGCAGGTTATTGAAGACTAAATAAATAGTCTGATGTTATGCTGGGCGTGGTTGTGCACGCCTTTAATCCCAGCACTCGGGAGGCAGAGGTGGGTGGATTTCTGAGTTCGAGGCCAGCCTGGTCTACAAAATGAGTTCTAGGACAGCCAGGGCTATACAGAGAAACTCTGTCTCAAAAAAAAAAAAAAAAAAAAAAAAAAGAAAAAAGGAAAAAAAGAAGAAGAAGTAGTCTGATTTTATTGTGTGAATTGATGCATTTAGAATTAATGCAAAATATAACATATGGTTATTCCCACAATGAAGATATCCATAAGATATCTTATGTGATAAAATGTTCTAGCAGTGAAATATATTTTAACAGAGAGATCATTGGAAAGCCCTTAACTTGTGTCCTTTATTATCCAAAATAGGGTGTATTATGTGTATGTATGTATATATGTATGTATACATTGTATGTGTGTGTCTTTCTGTGAGTGTATTTGAACTTTGTGAGGGTGCGAAAAGAAAGCATTATGAGTCAAGCAGTCAAGGAAGGGAGGGTAGGGTGTCTCCTCTGGAGTTATACATCCCAGGATTTGGCTATATTTGAAGCCAGCAAACTCTAAAGATAGTCTTGCTAATATCCCCTTCTAAATTTGAGTCATATCTTTATACCCAGTGCCCAAATTGTTGCTGTATGAACAATATGTATGCTGTAAATTCAAACTCTGCCCTTGTGATTCAATAACAATCTCAGTTAACTACTAAGACATCTCTTTAGATACTCTTTTGTGAACACAGACAAATAATAAAATTCTTCTAGTTTTAGAGCTTTATGATAGCTATGAATTTCAACAAGATATCATAGGAACCTATTAATGATTAAGGGTTTGGCAAAGGTAAGTGCTTGATCATGGACCATTTTCCCCTTTGGTTAATGGCTCACATGTTGAATTATACCATATCAGAATATACATGAATATTTGTCTTAAGCACTACACAGAATAAGAAAATGAACAGAATAGGAAAGTGAATGGAAGATAGTTTTGACATTACTAATTAATTTACAAAATTATTTTAAGATGGAATTTAAAATGAGAGATAGTAATGGTTAGTGAAGTTGTTAAAAAATGAAATTTTTGTGGAGAAAATAATTTTCTACTCTAGATCTTTAGGATAGTCTGTTCCAAAAGGGGAAAATAACTGGTATTGGTAAGACATAATTTTTATTTGCAGTATTCAGTAGGCTAATGCAGAAAAATCATACTTTCCAAGGAAATTTGAGCTATGTAGTGAGATCCTATGGCTTAATAAGTGTTCTATTAATACAACAAGATACCATCACCAGGAAAATATTGTAAAATGAAACCATTTAATCATGACTTACTTACAGTTTCAGAGATTTAGTTCATTCTTACTGTGGTGGGAGTGCAGTAGTATGTAGGCAGACATGTTAATTTAGCAGTAGCGAGAGAATCTTCAGGTAGAAATAAGAGAGAAACTCTGGTCTTGTAATGGACATTTTGAAATATCAAAATAATACCCAGTGTCAATACTTCCAAAAACGTTATACCCATTTCAACAAGGTCATACTTATCCCAACAAGGCCATACCTGCTAACTCTTTCAAATAATGTTACTCAGTATTTATTCAAATATATGAACCTTATGTGGGCCATCCTTATTCACACTGTTTCTAAATACTTTTTTTTAATTGGACACTTTACTTATTTGCATTTCAAATGTTATCTCCATTCCATGTTTTCCATCTACAACACCCATATCCCATCCCCCCTTACCCTGATTCTATGAGGGTGCTCCCCCAACCTTCTACCCACTCCTGCCTCACTGCTCTAGCATTAGGCAAAGAGTGTGGAATACCCACGATACAACTCATGAACTACATGAACTTCAAGAGGAAGTAAGACCAAGAGTGGATGCTTCCGTCCTACTTAAAAGGGGGAACAAAATAATCAAGGGACGTAGATGATGAGAGGGAATTGTGAAGAAGAGAAGAGGGGGAGGGGAAATAGAGGGGAAGAATCAGGTATGGGAGAAGACAGGAGAGATGTTCAGAGGGTCAGGACATTGAACAGGGGTGTATAGTAAATGGGGGAAGAGGAACTGGTGGTAAAAAACAGAAAGTTCCAGATGCCAAGAAAGCAAGAGCTTCCCAGGACTCCAAATGGATGGAATTAGCTGAAATACTCCCATAAAGGGGAGGGAAAAACCTGTCAAGACTATATTTTTTAAAGAGAGAAAATTAAGTATTTTCTCCCTCCCTCTTTCTCTGTCTCTGTCTGTCTGTCTGTCTCTGTCTCTGTCTCTCCCTCTCCTTTCCTTCATCTCTCCCTCCATCCCTCCCACTCGGTTGTGTGGTGTGGTATGGTGGTGGTGGTGGTGGTGGTGGTGATGGTGTGTGTTTGTGTGTGTGTGTGTGCATGAGAACACACACATGCCTGTGAAGAAATGCCATGGTGTGCATGTATAGGTCAGATGACATCAGAAATCATTTTTATTTCTCTACAATGTAGGACATAAGAGTCAAACTCAGGCTGTCAGGGTTGGCAGGAAACACTTCACCAGTTGAACCATCTCTACTGCCCATAACTTAAAGGTCTATATCTAGTTTTGTTTAGTCTATATATAGTTTGGCTGACTATGGATTTACTTTCTTGGTGTATCCTGGCATAAAGACATTCTTCATATTTCTTGAGTAATTGAAAGAAGGAAGGAAGGAAGGAAGGAAGGAAGGAAGGAAGAATAAAATTATAATTTAGAAGTGGTATGTATTTTAAAGGATGTGATATTTGAATAAGAATTGTCCCACATAGGTTTAGATATATGAACTATTGGCTCCCCCATAATCTGAGATGTAAGAACTCTTGGCTTCCCCAAAGCCTCAGACACATTAGTATCCCAGGTGGTGCTGTTTAAGAAGATTATGGAACTTGTATGTCTTAAAGCCTTGCTGGAGGAAGTATGCAAATAGAGACAGGCTTTGAGAGTTTATTACATCTTCCCACATCCAGTTCCCTCTCTGTTTTCTGTATGTGACTGGAGATGTGATCTCTCACCTTGCTGCTATCCCTGCCCACTGACTCTCCTGCCATTGTGAAGTATCCCTCAATATTAAGCAAAGAAATAAAAAAAAAAATAAAATAAAATCCCTATCTTCCATAAATCACTTTATGTCATAGTATTTTATCACAACAAGGTAAAAACTAAAATAGAAGACTTCCTTGGAATGTAAGCTGCTGTACATTAAGTTAAAATAATGAAGTCATTAGGAAATCAATACTGAAAAAGGACTTTACTGAAAAAGGACTACTGAAATCCCCATAATTTTATACTTTAGCAAGTATTACAGCAGTGATGTTAGTTTCAGAAATGTACTATGGTTATATAAAGTATTACTATTAAAGGAAAAATATATAAATGGTATATGAGAACTCTATCCTGACAATGTTTCTGCATATAAAAAATTAATCTAAAACAAAAATTGAAGATTAAATAATTAAGCTTGAGATATTCCTTCCTTTAATGAATATTCAGTAGGGACATATAATTTAGGAGAAATAACAGATATTTCAAACCTTTGTTTCATAAGGCTTCTGCTACTCTGAAAATGTTTATGCAAACTGAGACGCCCAAAATAAAAATCAGTAAAGAAAATTTTATTTGAACATTGACATTCTTATTATGAACCACACATATATAAAGAAATTAAAATTGGAACATAAATATTTATCTTGCTAACATTTAAAATATTGAGTAATGAAGTATATGTGCATATTTTACTGCCTTGAAACAGAATTTCAACAATTACCTTAGGCTGTTTTTTTAGCTTAAAGGCCTACTGTCTTAGCCTTCCAAGTATGGCTGTAGCTATGAGTATTAACTACCACACCAGTAAGAATTGTTTTAGATATTTACAAGAAAACTATTAGCTGGGATATAGGTATCTGCACCGTAGATTTTGTAAGAGAAAGAAGAATAAAATTTTAATAAATTAGAATGTGCTAAAAAATTCAGTTTTGTTGCTCATTTCCTGAACTGAAAAAAGAATCATGATTTATATAACATATATCCAGGATTATGTGTATACGATTGTGTGTATTTGTGTGTGTGTGTCCGCACGCACATGCACATGCACACACATGTGCACGTATGTAACTTATTTCTAAACATATAGCTTACTATAACTCTTCAAAATAAATATCAGTTAACTCACAAAATGTCATGTTTACATGATATTAGTTCAATTTTTAGGGTAGAAACCTAGATGTCAGAAAAGTTAGTATTTTTTTTTTTTTTATATTATGAAGATAGTTATATACCCTAGAGTATGTTTGACTTTTTCCCTTTAACATAGAAATCAATAATGGTTTGAAAAGTTGGTACTCTTTTTCAAACTTTTTGTTTGATCTTCCTGAGTTTTAAATCATGCACCCTAGTCCCACTTATCTCCTCATAACCTTGTATCCTGCTTCCACCATTGCAACCACCCCAACAGAATAAGAATCTCATTGTGGAATTTGTAGTGTCACAGTGTATATCCCAGAGTGTGCCCTTTTATCTACACTTCTTTGTTTCCAAGTTGTTCATTTAATGAGTCTTAAGAGGCCTCTGCCTTCTACTATACTATCAGTACTAATGCATAACTGTAACTCCTCTCAGATATTCTGTTGTTGCCCTTTGTCATGGAGATCCTGTAGTATAGGATTTGTAGGGTGGCCATTTTAATCTATTTCAGCAGTTCACCAATGGGGGTCAATGTTGTGGTGGGGCAATTCAAGGCCCAGGATCTGGGCCTGAGAGTTATCTGGCTAATCAGACCACCAGCTCTGCCACACTACCACTATCTGGGAGAGCTTTCCTACCCTTCCCAAGCTTCCCTTTCCAAAGTTGCAGCCAACAAGGGGCAGAAACAACTTTCCTGCTACCATACTCTCAGTGCTGTCTCATTGGTGCCCCTGCCATCAAAGCCAGCTTTACTGTTACTTCCTAGACAAGGTAGAGGGGTCATCCTCCTAAGTGCTACAGCAGGTAAGGGATGGAGCCAGGTCTCTAGCTCTCACTCCCTCTGAGCATGCTCACCAGTAATCCCCCAAACCAGGGCCAGCTCCCTCCCTGCTGCTCAGATGAGGTGCATGGCCTACTCTCCCAAATGCTGCAAGAGGTGATTGGGACATCTTTCCCGGGCTCATGACCCCATCAGGGACAGTTCTCCTGCCAAGGGTGGTGAGGGCAAAAGGGAGGGAAGGGGTCTCTCCTTTGTCCAAACCACTGCACAGCAAACAAGAGGTAGGACCAGGTTTCCCATGTCCATGCCCTCTAGGCACCTGATCAGAAAGCCCCAAATCTAGGGCCAGCTCTACTCTGCTGCTCAGTCAAGGAAGGCTGTCACTAGAGGCAGGTTTTGAGATCATATATGCTCGTATCTAGCCAGTGTGTAGACAGCCTCTTTTTGCTGCCTGTGGATGAAGATTTAGAGCTCTTGTCTTCATCTCTAGCTCTAACAAAAGATCTTCCTGAACACTACCATGCTCCTCGGCAAGACAATAATGGAATAAACCTCTGTAACTGTATGTCAGCCCCAGCAAAGTGCTTTGCTTTATAGGAATTACTGTGGTCATAGTGTCTTTTCATAACAACAAAACCCAAATTTCAACACCTTCCATCCTTACCCTCCAATTCTTTCTCTACATTTCTTTCTCACGTTCACATTTTACTTTATACTCTGTGATAGTGATTAAAAGGTCGAGGTAATAGTAAATAAACAGTAATTACTAAAATTTCTTTTTGTTAATTTAATCAATATTTTATCATTTTTACCACAAATGTAACACTTGTCTTGTCTAGAATACAAACAAAATCTCAAAGTAAAATGAACTATAATAAGAGGATATTAGCCAAAGAAGTACAGATTTCCTAGGATACAATCCACAGAACTCAAGAAATTTAACAAGAAGGGCCCAAGTGAGAATGCTTCAATCACCCTTGGAAGGGAGAAGAAAGAAATCACACGAGGCAGAGAAAGAGAGACGGAGAGAGAGAGAGGGAGAGAGAGAGAGAGAGAGAGAGAGAGACCTAGGTGGGAGATGGGAGGGGGAGGAAAAAAATGAACACATTCAGGTGTGGGAAGGCAGGAGAGAAGCCCTGAGGGCTAGCAGCCCTCCCAAGTCTGCCTGCCCAGAGCATAGGAGGAACTCTGGCCAGATATGGGCTATCCTCCCTACCCCTCCTTCCCCTGCCCCCATTAGTTTCCACATATTTGGTTCTAAATTTTCATTTTTTATTAAATCTATGACAATCCTAGAACTGAGGTATCACAGAACTGGTTCATCCTTGTTTTCTGCAATGATCACTTTTCATAATATTAAAAGAGCTGGAGTTCTACTCATCCCTCCATGTTAAAATTAACCAGGTCCTAAGATTGCTGTTTTTACTGACTGCATGTGCTGTTGTTCCCAGCTCATGTCTCCATTCAGAGATCAAAAACCTGCAGCAGCCTTATGACTTGACTTGGAAAATTGAGAATCCTGAAATGGGTTACTGGGCCCAACAGGCTAATACAGAAAAGCCACTTGGGATGCCGTGGTTTCCATATTTAACGTTTGATCTGTGCCGGCTGGCTGATAACTCATGGCCTGACACCCAACAGACTTTACAGCATTCATACCCTAAGTAGACTTAGGGAGACTCTTTATATGCCTGGGGGAAAGAGAACTGTGGCATATGTGGAACCAGAACAATTCTATTATGCTTCTTGGGGTTGTGAAACATCGGAATGGAACATATCAAAGGAAGATCTTATCACAGTCGCCTGACAGGGGAGGGAATCTGAAGTTCAACTTAAGTTCACCAGCCTAGGAAAGCAGGAAAAGGACTGGGAAACTAGGAAACCTTGGGGCCTCCTCCTTTATATTATTGGGGGGAAAAAACTTAAACTCATTTTTACAATTAGGCTCCTGATAAAACCAATAGTAAACCCCCTGACTGTAACTGTAGGACCAAACCGAATTCTGGCAAACCCTAAACCTATACCAAGAGGTCTTGCCCTGAAAAACCTATGCCAAAGTCCATTCTCAGACCAGTGTTTGTTGACCTCCCAGTCCTTCCCCAGCAGGGGGCCCCTGGTAGATCTGCTCTGGTCAATAATGCTAAAACCCTTTCAGTTTTTGACCAGCTCCCAACCAGAGCTAACCATCTCCTGCTGGCTGTGTTATTATGCCAGAACCCCTTTTTATGAACGTTTTGGATTTATATATAAATATGAGTCCGAGAGACACACTGCATGCAGATGGTCCCAGGAAGGCGGAGCCTTAACCCTGCAGACCATATCAGGACAGGGGACCTGCCTGGGAAAGTTCCCTTATTACATCAGCATCTTTGTAACCAAAATACCCCCATGGTTCATTCCAAGTGGGTTATTTCCCCCAAACAGGCATGGTGGGCCTGTTCAACAGGGTTGACTCTGTGTGTGCATGGAGAGGTTCTTAATTCCCCTACTGCAAAGGAGTTCTCTATTCTAGTCTAATTGGTGCCACACATAACCTACTATTCTGAAGAAATAGTGCTGAAGAATCTAATAGGGCATGTTGGGGGAGACCTCAAAAGACAGAAGAGAGAAACTACTTCCCTAACGTTGGCTATAATTTTGGGAGCAGGGCTACCTGGAGCAGGCACTGGGATAGCAGCCCTAACATTGCAAGAGAATAACTATACAGCCTTAAATTAGATACAGATCAAGACAGCCAATGCTTAGAAAAATACATTGCACACCTAGAGTGAAATGTAGATTCCCTGGCTGAGGTAGTTGAACAGAATAGACAGGGTTAGACTTTGTTTTCCTGCATCAGGGAGGCTTGTGTGTTGATGTATTCGAAGAATATTGGTTTTGTGTAAATCACTCTGGAATCATCAAAGAATCACTAGCTAAGGTTAGAGAAAGCATAGAGAGGTGCCAAAGAGAACAAGAAAACTCCAAAAGCTGGCATCATTCCCTATTTGAAAATTCCCCAAGGTTAACTACTCTCATTTCCACAATTACAGGGCCCCTTATAATTTTTTTGTTGCTGCTCACATTTGGGCCATGCATAATCAAAAAGCTTTTGCAGTATATAAAGCAGAGATTAGGCACTATTCAACTGATGGTGATGAGGTCCCAGTACAAAGCAGTTAGCACAGACGATTTAGGCCTATAAACAGTCCAAGATTGGCCTCTAGTGTCACCAAAAGGAGGGGAGAATGTTGTAACCCTCAGATTACTGATAGTAGAGAGACTTCAGTGTTGTACAGACAGAGGCTCCCATCCTCCTTTCCCCCTTCCCCCTTCCCCTGAGGCTATGCAGACAGCAGACAGGTCCTTTCTGTGCTCATCCTCCTCAAGCAGCCTGGGCTGCCTCTCCCTCCCCTAGAGTTACAATGACAGGGCTCATAATGAGGACACCTTCTCTCTGCCTCTGTGTCTGCAAAAACCAAAACTCCTGCTGGAAAGAACTCCAAGTACCTATCCTTGAGACCTTAGAAAAAAAGCAAGCTCAAGGGAGACCATGGAAAAATTAAAAGGTAAGCAGAGGTCAGGTCACAGACAGTTAAAACTGGCCATAAAGTTAGTCCTTGAACAGACACTCATTACCCACCACCCACTTCAGTGCTATTACACCTTCTAGTCACGCTTTCTGTAAATATTCACATAATTACTATACTGTATATAAACCCAGTGTTTTTTGGACTCAAGGTCACTTGCCAGCATTCATGCAGTGAGTGCTAGATGGTCGAACTAAGTTTGAACTTGAAAATAAGTTTTTTTTTGTGAGTTTCAGTAGACTTTGCAATTCTTGGGCTCATCTGGGTTTCCTGTGGACCCAGAACATAACATAATTAGCTATTAAGAATGAGGACATCAAAAAAAAAAAAAAAAAAAAAGCAAAAGCAGAAGCAGAAGCAAAATCAAAACCAACTACAAAAACAACAACAACAACAACAACAACAAAATGAGTACATCCTGAGCTTTATAGGCAAGCAGAAGGAACTAGAAAATACCATGGTTAGTGAGGTAACTCAGACACAAAAGAACATTCATGGTATGTATTCACTAACAAATGGATATTAGCCAAATACCCAAAACCAAACCAAACCAAACCAAACAAACAATAACAAAAAATACAGAATACACAGTATAGAGTCCACAGTACTCTAAGAGCTCAACAAGTTAAAGTACCCAACTGAAGACGCCTCAGTCCCAATTGGGAGGGAGAAGAAAGCAACCACAAGTGGGGAGGGAAGAAAGAACATGGGAGGGAAAGTGGAAAGGGGTAGAGTGGGGGATGGATTCTGATCTGGTATTGGATAAAGGAAAAAGACTGAAGTCTTGAGGGCCAGCAGAAAGAATGGAAATAGGCAAACTCAGGAAATAGGATGTTTCAAGGATGCCCTAGAATGCACCAGAGACCTGGGAGGTGAGAGATTCCAGCTTCTGGCTATTATAAATTAGGCTGCTATGAACATAGTGGAGCTTATGTCCTTATTACAAGTTGAAACATCTTCTGGGTATATGCCCAGGAGAGGTATTGCTGAATCTTCCTGTAGTACTATGTCCAATTTTCTGAGGAACCATTAGACTGATTTCCAGAGTGGTTGTACCAGCTTGCAATCTCACCAATAATGGAGGAGTGTTCCTTTTTCTCCACATCCCTGCCAGCATTTATTGTCACCTGAATTTTTGATCTTAGCCATTCTGACTGGTGTGAGGTGGAATCTCAAGGGTGTTTTGATTTGTATCTCCCTGATGATTAAGGCTGTTGAACATCTTTTTGCTTCTCCTACATTCTGTATTCCTCAGTTGAGAATTCTTTGTTTAGCTCTGTACCCCATTTTTAATAGGGTTATTTGATTTTTCTGGAATTCATCTTCCTGAGTTCTTTATATATATTGGATATTAGTCTCATATATGATTTAGGATAGGTAAAGATCCTTTCCAAATCTTTTAGTGGCCTTTTTGTCTTATTGACTGTGTCTTTTGCCTTACAGAAGCTTTGCAATTTTCTGAGGTCCGGTTTGTGGATTCTCAATCTTACAGCACAAGCCATTGCTCTTCTGTTCAAGAATTTTCCCCCTGTGCCCATATCTTAATGGCTTTGATCCACTTTCTTCTCTATAAGTTTCAGTGTCTCTGGTTTTATGTGGAGTTCCTTGATCCACTTAGACTTGATTGAGCTACTTTTTCTTTCTTTTCTAGATATATTGGATTTTTTGCTAACATTCATTGTAGAACAATATGGGAAATGTTCGTAAAACATTCCTAAATGTTCCATAACCTTCCCAAACATTGTCTCTAGCTGGAGACCAAGTGTTTAAATATATTAGCCTACTCAAAATAATTTATATTCAAATCATAATAAGACTGAAGCTATGGTGACAACGAGAGGCATAAATTGCTTCTGAGTAAATATTTCACACAAAATTGACAACTTTGACCATAGAACAGGAGCTGAGTTAACATGTCAGTGGTGGGCATAAATATACCACCTCCTGTTTAAACGTGTACATTGTGTTTAAACTGTAAGACAGAGTTCGCAACACCTATTCCCTTGTTTCTCTTCCCAATATTTCATTATTGAAAAAAGCTTCTTTGTCTGAATTTTTTTACTTGTCTATTTGGTTGTTATATAGGAGATAGGTGGCGAGGCATATTACTTCTATGACTTCAACCTTTGTGATTGCTAGTCTTAGTTGTTAACTTTACTGAATAGGGAACTAAGTAAAAGTGAAAAGCACTGGATATAACTATAAGTGATTTTTGGTTCTTTGCCTCATTTGAGGTCTAAAAACCTATCCTAACTCTGGGCCACATATTCTTGTGCTAGCCTATGTAAAGCACATAGAAGACCCCTTTGGTTTTTGCCTGCTTGTCTTCATTCTCACAGGTATGCTTGTTCTTTTGAAGGTTTTAAAGTATATTTCTTTGAGAGCCCAACATATTCTGAAGAACATCTGGGAAATTCAGTCCTGTGGACAGAAGATCTATTGGATTCCTTGACTTTTTGACCATAGACATCTACTTTTAAATACCTGGGCTGGACGACAGTGTATAAATCCCTCTACAAACACACACACACACACACACACACACACACACACACACACACACACACACAATTATTTCAGTTTTTTCTTTAAAGAATTTTGACTACCATACTACCATAAACCTAAAACCTCTAAAATTAAATTTATCTTTCTATATCCAATTACTTTCATGCTCCTGTTTTGAAGATATTTTAAACTATGCCATACTATCCCTTTTATTAATTATTTTATTTATTTATATTTCAAATGTTATCCCCTTCAGCATACCCCCTCCATGAGGCCCCTACCACACTTCCCTCCTTTCTCTAAAAGGTTACTCTCCCACCCACCTCTCTAGAATTCCTTTTTTCTGGGGACATAAAGCTTCCACAGGACAAGCACACATCCTCGTCGCACTGAGGCCAGACAATGCAATCCTCTGCTACATATGTATAGTAGGGGTCATGGACTAGTACATGTACGCTCTTTGTTTGGTGGCTTAGTACCTGAGAATTCTGGGAAATCTAGTTTTTTTCATGCTGTTGTTCTTCCTATAGGGTTGCAATTCCCTTCAGTTCCTTCAGTCTTTCCCCAAACTCTTCCATAGGGGTTCCTGGGTTTAGACCAATGGTTGGCTGTAAATATCTGCATCTGTCTCAGTCAGTTGCTGGCATAGCCTCTTTTAGGACAGTCATGCCATGTTCCTGTCTGAAAGCATATCTTGGTCAATTAACAAATGGGACCTCCTGAAACTGAAAAGGTTCTGTAAGGCAAAGGACACTGTCAATAGGACAAAATGGCAACCTACTAACGGAGAAAAGATCTTTACTAACCCTACATCTGATCAAGGGCTAATATTCAAAATATACAAAGAATTCAAGAAGCTAGACTCAAGAAAAACAAACACCCTAACGAAAAATGGGCTCTAGAGCTAAACAAAATTCTCAATTGAGGAATCTCTAAAGCCTGAGAAGTACCTAAAGAAATGTTCAACATCCTCATTCATAGTGAAATACAAATCAAAACCAAGCTGAGATTCCATCTTATACCAATCAGAATGGTTAAGACCAAAATGTCAGGTGACAATAGCTGCTAGAGCAAATGTAGATAAAAAGAACACTTTATCGTTGCTGGTGGGATTGCAAAGTGTTTTCCAGATTCCATAATCTGGAAAACAATCTGGCATTTCTTTACAAATTTGGAAATAAGACTATCTGAATATCCATATATATAACTTCTGGGCATATACCCCAAAATGCTCCACCATATCATAAGTAAATCTTCGGTGTTTAAAGCAGCCTTAATTATAATAGCTGAATGCTGGAAACAACCCAGATGTCCTTCAACCGAAAAATAGATACAGAAAATGTGGTACATTTACCCAGTGAAAGACTACTCAAGAGGCATGCAGATTTCTGAGTTCAAGGGCAGCCTGGTCTACAGAGTGATTTCCAGGACAGCCAGGGCTATACAGGGAGATCCTGTCCCGAAAAAACAAAACAAATCAAAACAAAACAAAACAAAAACAAAAACAAAAACAAAAAACAAAAAACAAAAAAGGCCACTCAGCTATTCAAAATGAGGATATCGGATTTGTTTTTGTTTGTTTGTTTGTTTGTTTGTTTGTTTTTCAGGAAAATGCCTGGAACTAGAAACTATCATCCTGAGTGAAGTAACCCAGACACCAAAGGAGATATGTATGAATATATGGTATGTACTCACTGATAAGTGGATATTACCCCAAAAAGTTAAGAATATCCATGAAGAATCCACAGACCATATGAAGCTTAAGAAGAGGGAAAGCCCAAATGTGGATGCTTCCATCTCCAATCTCACTTAGAACATGGAACAACATAATCATTGGAGGCAGAGGTATGGAGGGACATGTGTGAAACAGGGGAGGTGGAGGGAAAAAAAGGAGGCAGTAGCTGGTATGAGGAAGACAGGAAAGAAGACCTGAGGGCCAAGAGAATGAATAGAAATATCTAGTAGTGTGGCGTGGGGAATGGGAAGAACCACTACTAAGTCCCAGACAACATGGTTGTGAGGCTCTCAGGACCCAATGAGGATGACATTAGACGAAATGCCCAACAGCAGTGTGATAGAACCTGAAGAGACCCTTTCAAGTATAAAGTAAAATGGTTCTATATGAATATATAGAAACGTTCATATATTTTTTGCCCTTAGATATGCATAGGTGTTCTATTATATTGTTTCATGTGTGGTAAATTATGATTATGAGGGCATATCTCTGATGTAGATCCAGTTTGATTATGGTGATTTTTTTAATGCCGTATGAATCTTTTTTCTACTAAGTTTGCAAACCTGGAAACCACTTTTGAAAGGAGAGAACCAGCTTCTGAAAGTTGTCCCATGACCTGCACATTCATGATGTGACATATACAACCACAGAAAGGAAAGTATATCAGAGAAACACAAATGCAGATACATTTGCAAAAGAAATTCTGTAGTCTGGTAGAACTCATTGCTAAATCCATCTAGTCCTGGACTTTTATGGTACTTTCCCTGCCATGATACCATTACCACATTTCAAGAACATGAGTTCTTATATTGGTTTTCTTTTATCCCCTTCATTTAAATATTTAGGTAATATATACCTATATTTTTTTTCCAGTTTCTTCAAGATTTTATATTTTTTGTATTATTATTTCAGAATATTATCTTATGTTTCATTGAATTTCTTTGGTATATTTTATACTCTTTATGCAGACAACTGAAATAATGGCTTGTGCTTTATTGTTTTATGGTAGTGCTTAATTAGTTACTGAATAGGTTAAACTCCTTGCTGCTATCTGGAATCTAAGAACTGTGGGAAAAGGCTTTAGCTATGTTAGAATATAATCTTAAAAGGCATTACAATAAGATAATACTATATAGAGTGCACGTGGATCCATACACTAGACTAAGGTGGATTTGGAAAATTAATTTTATGGGTTAGGGGAAGAGCCAAAGATCCAGGAGTAAGTTTCCTTGAAACTCTTTCCTCATGAGAAAGCTTTCAGACTTTCATCTGTCAAGCTAACTCCACTGGAGTCCCGTGGCAGTATATGTTGGAGTATACTTGGTTTTGTTGATTTCTGTACTGTACTGTCCTTAGCAATAAACTGCCATCTAGTAGTATCATTTCTACCCCTGAGAATAGAACTACCAACCACTATGTCTTCCATAGTCCACATTTAAATTTTCTACAAAGTTTGTGACATGTTCACTCTTCTAAGTTATAGATTATTTTACTCAAACTTTCTGCATAAGATTACTCCAGTGACTCAGAATTACAATTCCTATGATTTTTGAATCTGCACTGTAGCTCAATCTCTAAGGATGAAAAAAAAAAAACACATCTCAAGATGGATTCAGGCTGTAGCATCCAGAGAAATGTAAATGATATAATGGATTTTTATCGTCTTTAAGAGAGAATCTGTGTGACAAAAATATCTTTGTAACTGATTCAAACAGTAAGAGATTGCATTTCTGGCTCAGACTACATGTTTATGTGTGTGTGTATAAATATATATAATGAATTTTGTTATGCTTGAGGTGTGCAGTTTCCTTCTAACTTGTATTATCCATGTGATTTTCTTAAAGGTTAAATTCTGGTAATTATATTCATTGTTCATAATAAAGGGTGGAATTTCTTTAAAATCATATTTGTATTTCTGATCACATGCTGAATTTACAGTGTTGCTTATTTTAGATTTGCCATTTGTGTTATTTTGACTTTCTTCTTTACCTGGCTGACTTCTAGAGATGAATATTAATTATCTACATTGTTTCCCAAGTTTTCCTGACTCTAAGCCTAATATAGATATAATATTTCTATATTGTATGTAGAAAGGAAATAAAAATTACCAATTATCCCTGTATTCTCCAATTAGAATGAATTCTAAAATTCTCCAAGTATTAATTGTCATTTCATTGGTGAGATGAAATATTTGAATTCAGATTCTACTTTCTGAAAAAAAAATCTACCTATCTCTTTTATTTATTTTTATTTTTGCTATTTCTTTTCCAGAAGTATATTCTGTGGCCAATTTCTGAATCTTTAAAGTTTTGCAACACTGTCTGGATTTTCTCTAGACTTTCCTCACCATCAAATTTGGATTCAGTTTTGTCTTCTTGGCTCAGTTGTTTATTTTCCATTCATCTTTCTTATTACTTTGTTCTTTCATGTGAATTCACAGCTGGTCACTTGATATTAATTAACTAATTTGGTTCTTTTTTTGGCAAAAAAAATAGCAGTCACTGTATTTATAACAAATTTTAGATTAATAAATTCAGTGGCCTTTATAAAAATTATAAACTGAATTGTAGTGGGTTTGACCTAATGCTGCTTATATTATAATTTTCTGCATGTACAACACTGAGGGATTCTGCTCTGAGTTGGTTTTGATTGGTAAATAAAGATTCAACCAGGTAATGGCTGGCCAGGGCAGACAGAGGTAGGACTTTTAAGGTTCCAGAGTTTAAAACAGAGAGGAAGTAGTACAAAGGAGATCCATCAGGCTGGGAGAAGTAGAGGTGAAATGTCATACCTGAGAAGAGTGAAGGGCAGGAGTCATAGCCAGCATTTTAAGGTGCTGGAAGAGTATGACCCAGTTTGGCAGCTCTCTGGTTCCAGGGCAACAAAGGTAACATATAGAATTTAGTAGGTAATAACCTGGATTGTCAGTGGGAGGTTGATTAACCACATAGAGGCTAGAAAGTGGCCCAACTGTTAAACTGTTTAAAGCATAACAAAATATAAAATTTCTGTGAGTTTTTTTCATAAGGGAGTGCAAATCATTGCGGCAGGTAGCAGGAACATGCCACTATGATTTATACATAAAAATATTGTTACACTGAATATAATAAAAAATAAGTTCAGGAGAACTAATGAATTTTGTACTTGTTTTACTTAATATTATCATATACATATACAGTGAGTTAATTGTCAATATTCTTTAAACTCATTATAAAATACCATAACTGTATCAAGTAATAGATGATATTTCAATAGTTGTAATCAGTTCACTATTATTTATACATATAAAACATGTGTAAGACATATTTGTAACATACACCTTAATAAAAGAAAGGTAATACAAATTTTACAAATATTACAGAACTCTGCCTATGTATTCTGGATGCTCATAAATGCATATTAATACAAAAAACAGCCAAGAATCCCTGCCATTGAAAAATTAATAAAGTTGTAGTACAATTTACCCTATTGATCCATGAAACTCATTGTACTACAGAAGACATATTTCATAAAGTACAAAATAGGTGAATTAGAGAGTTTTAGTTTAGTTTCTGTTGTCATAATAAGACACTGTGGCAAATACAACTTACAAATAAAGAGTTTATTAGGGGTTTATTCTTGGTTTCAGTGGCTTGGAATCCATGGTCATCATAATGGAAAGCATGGCAGCAAGTAGACCCAAATGGTATTGGGATAACAATTTGAAGGCAGACAGAGTAATCTAACCAGGAATGGTAAAAGCTTTTACACCTCAAATCCTACCCACAGTGACAAAACTTCTTCAACAAGGTCATATCAAGTAATTATTTCTAAAAATTTACACTAACATAGGATCAAGTACTCAAATATTTGAGCCAAATGAGATCATTCCCATCCAAAGAAGCCCCCAAAGCATACTTATTTTGTTTTTCAGATCATCTGTTAATGTGTTTCTTTATTGTCTGTTGTGGTGTTTACTTCTAATTGTCATCTTGACACAAACTAGAATCACTTGATAAAGCAATCAAAATTGTGTGGATAAAACTGACATATGGGCCAGGCATGGTGGCGCACACATTTAATCCCATAACTTGGAAGGCAGAGGCAGGCAGATTTCTGAGTTTGAGGCCAGCCTGGTCTACAAAAGGAGGTCCAGGACAGCCAGGGCTATACAGAGAAAGCCTGTCTCGAAAAAACAAAAAAACAAAACAAACAAACAAAAAAGACTGACATACGTTTGTGAGGAACTGTCTTGATTATTAGTTGATGCAGGAACACCCACCCTGCATATAGTTGACACAATTTTTTATTTGGGCTGTGGACTCTTCTGTGAATGTAAAAATTAGCTAAGTTCAGCCTTATTTATAATAGCTAGAAGCTGGAAAGAACCCAGATGCCCCTCAACAGAGGAATGGATACAACAAATATGATACATTTACACAATGGAGAACTACTCAGCTATTAAAAAGAATGAATTACGAAATTCCTAGACAAGTGGATGGACCTGGAGGGCATCATCCTGAGTGAGGTAACCCAATTACAAAAGAACTCAAATGAAATGTACTCACTGAAAAGTGGATATTAGCCCAGAAACTTAGTATAGTGAGATATAAGGTACAAGACGCAAAACACATGAAACTGAAGTAGAACGAAGACCAAAGTGTGGACACTTTGCTCCTTCTTAGAATTGGAAACAATCACCCATGGAAGGAGTTACAGAAACAAAGTTTGGAGCTGAGACAAAATGATGGACCATCTAGAGACTGCCATATCCAGGGATCCATCCCATAATTATCCTCCAAACGATGACACCATGGCATACACTAGCAAGACTTTGTTGCAAGGACCGTGATATAGCTGTCACTTGTGAGACTAGGCCGGGGCCTAGCAAACACAGAAGTGGATGCTCACTGTCAACTATTGGATGGATCACAGGGCCCCCAATGGAGGAGCTAGAGAAATTACTCAAGGAGCTAAAGAGATCTGCAACCCTATCAGTGGAACAACATTATGAACTAACCAGTACCCCAGAGCACTTGACTCTAGCTGCATATGTATCAAAAGATGGCCTAGTAGGCCATCACTGGAAAGAGAGGCCCATTGGACTTGCAAACTTTATATGCCCCAGTACAGGGGAACGCCAGGGCCAAAAAATGGGAATGGGTGGGTAGGGGAGTGGGGGGGGGAGGGTGTGGGGGACTTTTGGGATAGCATTGGAAATATAATTGAGGAAAATACGTAATAAAAAAAAAAAAGAAAAAAAAAAGTAGCTAAGTCGCCAGAACATACAAGGATATACTCATTTCTCAATCCTTCTGAATGCAGACATGTGACCATCTAGCTAGGCAACTTTCATTTGATGAAAAGTGACAAATTGTAACTTCTAATTACAAGCCAAATTAAGCCTTTCTCCCTAAGATGGTCTGTTTAGAGCATTTTATTGTAGTAATAGAAATAAGACTGGAAGACTCATAAAGTAACAAGACAAAGTTATAAGTTCTCATCATGTACTTTACAAGTTCTGTGGCATCTTTTACACACAATAATTTCTACACACCGTTTGATTAACATGGATGTTTGCTGAAATTATAAACAAAAAGACTAGACCAACTTCAGGCACCCCAGGTAACATTCCACTCTAGGCTCTAGGCTCACCAACTCCCCTTCAAGTATTTTGAACAACTATAAAGTGCAACCCATGACCTGACTCCATATTCCTTTTCACAATTTGATCTGAAGTTCACTGCTTTTTTTTTTGGAGGCTGTATCTAGGGAACCCAGAAGTAATATTGACACCCAAAACCTCAGAAGACAGAGGAGTCACAAAACTCTCAGCAAAGACACCCTCCTGGACCTGAAGACTTCCTGGTCACTAGAACCCCAAGGCATTAAGACCAGAAAACCTGGAAGAAACAGAGACCAAGAGAATGAAAACATCAACAACAACAACAACAAAAAAAAAACAAAAACAAAAACAAAAACAAAAAAAACAAAAACCCATGCATCTGACAATTACATATGTAGAAATCAGTATCTAAACCTATAATAATCTCAAAATTCATGTAGCTAGAGGACAATCTAAGAACACACTCAAAAACAATTTGGGAAACCTGACAGCACTTAGCCACAGATGCCTTACTGTAGAACACTCTGGCTGTTCCATCACAGGTGAAGCACAAGAAAATGATCTTAAATCCAATTTTATGGAGATAGTAGATATCTTTAAAGAAGAACGGCATAAGTCCCTTAAAGAATAGAGGCATGCACAATGAAACAGGTGAAGTAATTGAATAAACTGTTTAAGATCTGAAAGTGGAAATAGAAACAATAAAGAATGAAAAAAGTCGCTAGGAGAGAGAAAATGTAATGAGTGACTTTCTGAAGATAGTCCAACATTTTGGACAGACGTGATGGATCTCTGAATTGCAAGGCCTTCATACATTTCATTTGAGGATTTGATCTTTCCTCTAAGTATTCTAGAGTATAATTTTCCCTGGCATATAGTCCATCCTATTTGATGCAGATCAACAAACATGTACTCTCTTGTAGTAATGCTATGTAAATAAATTAATGATTTCTTACTACTTTATATAATTTTATAGAATTACTAAATGTACATAAGTAATTTTGAGCCCTTTATTGAAAAGCTGCAGTTGAAGTTCTGTAAGCCTTCTTGTGTCACAGACTAATTGCATTAGGATAAAATGCAGGCTTAGAACAAATTTATAATCAGAGAAACTATTCCTTCTATGAGAGATATGAATGCACTATCTGATAAGTATTTTCATAAACTGAGAATGGAAATTTTCTAGGACGTTCAAAGACAAAGGATAAAATATTGACTAGATTTATCTATACAAAACTTCAAAATGAATGAGACACTAGGCAGATGATTGACCCCTTGACATAAAATTTATTTAAAACTTGTATGAACTTGTGGAGTTACTAGCAGCTAATGAATATATAATTAATAACAACTCACAATGGACTTGCAGGTAAACATTCTTCCTGACATTCCTTATGTGATTTATTGACTTGTATTAATGTTGTGAACTTGCTAGTACCTTTTATAAAATAGAAGCTTGGAATACCATATGATCATGTATCCAGAGAAAGTGTAAAAATTGAATACAACAGGAAATAGGTTCCACCTTTTCTCTCTCTCCTAGAAATAAAGTCTAAATCCTTCTTTTGAAGTGAGTACTTTTTCTTGTGAATGTGAATTTCTCTGGCTACACAAGTTTAAAGAACTTTTAGCACTTAGCAGGGAAGGCACTGTGTCCTAACTCAATACTCCACTATTAAACCACAGGTATTAATCATCAGAGGTGGGCAAATTTAACCACAAAATAAGCCAGAAAGTTTTAAGCTTCCAGAAGCCATCAGCTTTCAACCATCAGGGCAATTAGAAGGAAATTTAAAAAGGAAAGAGGAATTAAAGATTTTCTAGAATTCAATGAATTGCACAAAATTCCAAGTAAATGGGGTACAATGAAAACAGAGCTAAGATGAAGGTTCATAGTTATGAGTGTATTCATAAGAAATTGTAGAGATCTCATACCCACCAATTAACAGCATGTCAGAAAACTCTGTTTCAAATAGAAGCACAGCCACCAAAGCTAAATAGACAGCAGGAAATAATCAAACTCAAAACTAAAATCAATAAAAAAATCAAAGAGAACAAGACAAAGAATCAGGCAACAAATATTTGGTTCTTTGAGAAAATCATCAGGATGGACAAACCTTTTTTCAAAACTAACTAAAAGAAAGAGAGAGAAAGCATACAAATTAACAAAATTAGAAATGAAGAGGAAGACATAACAACAGACACCGGGATCATTGGGTTTCACTTCAAAAACCTGTACTCCAGAAACATGGAAAACCAAAATAGAAAAAATAAAAAGGACAATTTTCTCAATAGATACAATTTGCTAAAGCTGAATCAAGATCAACTTGAATAGTCCTATAGCCAAAGGAAATATAACCTGTCATTTAATATCTCCCAAACAAAACAAGACAAGGTCAGATAGTTTTAGAGCAGGATTATACCATACTTTCAAATAGTGCTAATACTGATACACAAATTATTTAACCAGATAAAAACAGAAGGAAAGTTGACAAAATTTACTTTATGGGGATACAGTCAATGTGATACTTAAGTCACAAAAAGACTCAACAAAGAAAGAGAATTTTGGACCAATTGCCCTTATAAACATCGATTTAAAAATACTCAATAAAATACTTGTAAACAGAATTCAAAGATATATAAAAATATCACCCCTATGATGAAGTAGAGTTCATTTTACATATGCAGGGATGGATCAACATACAAATCTCTTTCACTGTAATCTACCATGTAAGCAAACTAAAAGGAAAAAATACCACACGATTATCATATTCAATGTTGAAGAAGACTCCAACAAAATCCAACACTCCTTGATGATAAATTCTTAAAGAGATGAGGGATACATGTCACATGCTTGAACATAATAAAGCCAATACATTGAAAGCTGACTTCCAATATCAAATTAAATGGAGAGAAAAAATATTCCTTAAAAAGCAATAATATGGTAAAAGTACATATTCTCTGTATCTATTCTGTATAGCACCTAAAATTTGAACAACAACAATAAGGAAAGGAAGAAAATCAGGGTATACAAATTGAAAAGGAAAAAGTCAAACTATTGCTATTCAGATACAGTAGTATACATAAGTGACATGATGCAAAATTAACTGAAAATAAACAGTAGACTTCCTATAAACAGTCAGTCTCTCTTCCTATTGATGCCAGATAAGGCCATCATCTGCTACATGTGCAGCTGGAGCCATGGGTCCCTCCATGTGTTTTCTTTGGTTGGAGCTTTAGTTCCTGGGAGCTATGAGGAGTCTGGTTGGTTGATATTGTTGTTTTTCCTATGATATTGCAAACCTCTTCAGCTCCTTCTGTCCTTCCCCTAACTTCTACATTGGGGTCCCAAAGCTCATTCTGATGGTTGACTGCAAGCATCCACATCTGTATCAGTAAGGATTTGGCAAAGCCTCTCAGGAAACATCTATATCAGGCTCCTCTCAGCAAGCATTTGTTGGCATCAGCAATAGTGCCTGGGCTTGGTGGCTGCATATGGGATATATCCCCATGTGGGGCAGTCTCTGGATGTCTTTTCCTTCAGTCTCTGTTCCACTCTTTGTCCCTGTATTTCCTTTCAACATGAACAATTCTGGGTCAAAATTTTTGAAAATGGTAGTGGACCCATCTCTCGACCAGACCCAATTCCTAACCTCTGGATATGGTTTCTACAGGTTCTCAATCCCCTTTGTTGGGGATTTCACCTAATGTCAACCCCATATGGTCCTGTGATCCTCTTGTTTCCTGGAATCTGGAACTTTCTGTTGGCTTCCCCCAGTTCCCTATCCCCAGTTTCAAGCTGTACTACAGAGAAGAAGCAATAAAGACTGCATGGTATTGGCATAAATACAGATAGGTAGATCAATAAATTGATGTGAAGACACAGAAGTGAATCCATACCTATGAACACTTGATTTTAACAAGACGCCAAAACTATACAATGGAATAAGATGAAACATTTTCAACAAATGATGCTGGTATTACTGGATATCTGCTTGTAGAAGACTACAAGTAGATCCATATCTATTACCCTGCACAAAAGTCAACTCCAAATGGATCAAAGATCTGATCAAGAAACCCTGATATACTAAATCTGATAAAAGAGGAAGTGGAGAATAACCTTGAAATCATTGGCACAGGAGATAACTTCATAAACAGAACTCTAATAGTTCATCCACTAAGATCAGCAATTAATAAATGAAACCTCATTAAACTGAAAATATTTTGTAAGGCATGGGGCACTGTCAATAGAACAATATGTCAGCTTACAGAATGGCTTAACCAACCCTATATCTGACAGAATGTTGATATCCAAAATATAAAAGAACTCAACAAATTAAACATCAACAAAGCAAATAATACATTAAAAATGGGGAACAGTGCTAAGCAAAGAATTCTTGATAAAGGAATCTAATGGCTGAGAAGCACTTAAAGAAATGTTCATTATCCTTAGTCATAAGGTAAATGCAAAATGATATGACTCTGAGATTTTATCTTACAAACATCAGAATGGCTAACATCTAAGACTTAAATGACAGCACATTCTGCCTCAGGGACAAAGACAGACACCACCTCAGAGTAAAAGGCTGGAAATCAAATTTCCAAGCAAATGGTCTGAAGAAACAAGCTGGAGTAGCCATTCTAATATCAAACAAAATCGACTTCCAAACCAAAGTTATCCAAAAAGTCAAGGAAGAACAGCACATTATGTTGAGTTTGTGGAAGAAATGGAAGACTCCTTCATTGCTGGTACGAATGTAAACTTGTACAACAACTTTGGAAATAAATTTGGTGGCTTCTCAGAAAATTGGGAGTAGTTGTATCAAAAAAACAAAAAAACAAAAAACAAACAAAAAAAAAACAAAAGAAAACAAACAAACAAACCAAAAAAAAAACAAAACAAAACAAAACAAAAAAACAAAAAACAGCTATAACACTCCTAGGTATTTACCAAAAGGAAACTCCATCCTACCACCATAAGAGTACTTACTCAATTAAGTTCATAGAGGCATTATTCATAATAGCCAGAAACTGGAAACAACCTAGATATCCCTCAATCAAAAAAAAAGAATAAAGAAAATGTGGTACACTTACCCAGTGGAATACTTCACAGCTATTAAAAACAAAGACAATTTGAAATTTGTACAAAAAATAGATGGTGCAAGAAAATATCACCATGAGTGAGGTAACCTAGACCCACATAGGCAAACATTGTACATATTCACATATAAGTTGGTACTGATTATAAAGGATAACCATGTTGTAATTCAAAGATTCCAAAAATGATATCTCACTGAGATTGGAATATAGACTAGGCATTTTCATTGGACATGGGAATAGCACTGGACAAGAGTGGGTGTTTGGATGCAAACCAGAAGGATCATGTTGGGGAAAGAATTGAGGGAGAGTGTACTGGAAGAGACAACTGGATTGGGGGAATTCATCTCTGGAATGAGCTAGAAACCTACAGAAATAGAAATTCCTCAGAATCTAAGACAGTGAATTGAGGGTAACAGTAACTAACCCTCTTTGCAATGCGTAATATGAAGCCTGAAATGTCCATCTCCTGGACAAGATTTTCAATGGAGGGAATGGGACACCAGTCCTACTACGAAAAATTCATCCTCCAATTTCTCCTGTCTACAAGATGTGCAGGGGTAAATTTAGAACAAATATTGAGGGGATGGCCAACCAATGACTGGTCCTGCTTGAGACCTATGCCAAGAAATAGAGCACATCCTTGATACTGTTAACAACGTTCTGCTATACTGGCAAATAGGAGTCTAGCATAACTGTCATGAGAAAGACTTCAACTATCAATTGATGGAGGCATATGCAAGAACCACAACCAAAATTTCATTTGACTTTAGGGGATCTGTGAAAAAGGAAGAAGGCTTATTGGAGTCAAGGAGGTCAAGGAAACCACAAGAAAATCCACAGAATCAACTTACCTGAGTTCTTGGGGCCACACAGACACTGAGCCAACAAGGTAGCATTCATGAGAATGACCTTGGCCCTTGTCACATATGTAAAATTTATGTAGCTTGTGGTTCATGTGGAACCCTTAACAATGTGAGAACAGTCTCTCCCTGTCTCTGTTGCCTGCCTTTGAGACATTTTCAGCTGATTGAGCTGCCTCTTCTAGCTTTAATAGGAGAGGATGCTCCAAGTTTGTAATTTGATATGACAAGGCAGTTTTATATCCATGGGAGGTCTCTCCTTTTCTGAAGAGAAAGGGAGGAGGAATGGATGTGGGGAAGGTGAGGTCCTGGGAAGGACTTCAAGAAGAGGAGGGAGGGGAAGCTACACTTGGGATGTATTTTCTGATTACAGTTTCCCCTAACAGTTACTCCTTCAGGTTCCTTCCCACTTCTCCAATCCAGATTCCTACTGTCTGTCACTTTTTAGGAAACAAATAGGTATCTAAGGAATACTAATGAAATAAACCAAACTAACTGAATAGGACAAAAAAACCAAAGAAAATAAACAAATGCACACACACACACACACACACACACACACACACACACACACACACAAACACATATAGATATTGAAACACACATTCACATACTCTATCTAATCAAAACCCCAAACCAGAAAACATAATATACACAAAGAACCTGTATGATAGGAAAGCAAACAAACAAAATACCCAAAGTTAACTTTCTTAGACAAAGAGGCTCTAAAGATGCTGTCTTAGTTAGGGTTTTACTGCTGGGAACAGGCACTATGACCAAGGCAAGTCTTATAAAGGACAACATTTAATTGGAGCTAGCTTACAGGTTCAGATGTTCAGTCCATTATCATCAAGGTGGGACATGGCAGCATCCAAGCAGGCATGGAGTTGGCACAGCTGAGAGTTCTACATCTTCATCTGTAAGGCTGCTAGTGGAAGACTGACTTCCTCACAGCTAAGATGAAGGTATTAAGCCCACACCTATAGTGACACACCTACTCCAAGACCACATCTCCTAATAGTGCCATTCCCTGTGCCAAGCATATACAAACAATCACAGATATCATTGAGTGGAATCCATACTCAACAATGCTTGAATGTCCAAGAACCTGAAACTAGAAATGCCAGGGATCTAGAGAAAGACCAAATACTACTATTCTACTAAAGGAGTATAGCAAATAAATGACTCCTGTTGACATTTTGCTATACTCATAGATCTGTATCTTGCTCATTCATCATCACATAAGTATCCTCATGCAGCAGATGGAAACAAATACAGAGACTTGCAGCCAGATAATATGCAAAGCCTGAGGGACCTTCTAACATTCAGTCCCACAAGGGAGGTCACCATCAAATCTCCCCCTCAGTGCTCAGGGAACACTGTAATAAAAGACAGAAACAGTGTAAGATCATAAAAACGATCTTGATTGAAACTACTAGAATTTAGTCCTAGCTACACACTTTTATTAAAAAACTAGCATCAATGAAATGTATATTGTAGAGTCGTTTCTATAACAGAACAAACGATCTACATTTGGGGTTGGTCTTCCTATCTCACATAATCAAATCAGGAAAAAAAAAATTCCTCACAGGTGCCCCAAATTCTCAGAGTTCTAGTGAATTCCTAATATTATCAGGGTTACAACCAAGACTAGCCATCATAAGTCTACCTCTTGTCAATAAGACATACAATCATATCTCCTTATATTATGTTAATTTCCAAAGGAAAGCAATAGTTATGATTAGCATAGTATCCAATATACAACTGCAAATAAAGTATATGAATTTCTTGGGCATAATCATGCTTAACATGAGATAAGAATTCCATATACAACTACAATCATATTTTATCTTTTAGAATAGATTACAATCTCTTAATTGTAACACCCTGTAAAATCAAAGTCAAAGCATTGCTTACTTTCAAAGTACACTGAAATGAATATACATTCTCATTCAAAATAAGAGGAAAAGAAATATAAACAGGAAATACTGGAACAAAGCAAGATCAAATCTAGCTAGACAAACCCCAAAACCTAAAGTTCAGTACATTGTGGCTTAAATAGCTCTTCCTATCTAGCTTTAATGACTACAATATATTTCTCTGTCTTGGGATTGGTTCCATTCTTTGTTTGTAGCTTTTTTGAGAGATATCCCACAGCTGTGGACCTTCTTATATCCTGGGTGCTATATCACAATATAGGCTTCCCTTTCATACCTTCACAAATAGCCTCTCTAGGCATCTATTCAGGGACTTCGCTGCAACCTGGATGCCCTCAGTGGCTTTCAATAACCAAGTAGGAAGACTCCATGGCTCCTTTACTTCTGTATCCGTCATTAATCTGACGAAAGAACTACATGGTGGATGTTGCCAAGTTCTTTTGCCTGCTTAAGATAGAACCTGCCTGCTTCCTTGAATACTTTTTCATAAATTTGATATGTTGTTTTTCTGCTATAAACAGATAAATCCTTAGGACATTTCTTTGCACAACTTGCAGGATTAGCTTGGTGGATTCTCACCTTGAGGAAACTACTCCCTTTATTACATTACTCCTTATATCTTTCAACACTAACTATGGCTCCCACAAAAAAATTTTCTGGTGCTCTTTTGTCTCCAAACTTAGTTCTAGCTCATCCCTTGAAGAATGAGTACAATCAAGAAAACTAAAGACAAGAAGCATTAGAGATGTGGGAATAAAGTACACCTCCTCTGCTGGTGGGTGTTTAAGTTGGTACATCCAGGATAAAATCAGTGTGGAATTTTCTAAAAATATCTAAAAATAGAACTAACTGGTGACTCACGTATATCACACTTGAGTGTAGAAAAGATAGCGTGGTTATCTAGTGATATTTGCTCAGTCATTTTTGTCACTTTTGTTTTCAAAATAACTAGAAGATGCAATCAGCTGTAACTAAATTTGCTGGAGAGTATATGGAACTTGAAAATACTATATAGTAAATGCGTTAAGTCAGGCCTATAAAGAGAAATGCTACGTGTCTGTAATCACATTTGCTCTAGCTTCAACTTTTAGATTTTATGTTTTACTTGGAGTATCTGTGGAGATAAGGAACCCCAAAGTGGCACATGGCATGGAAGAAAGGAAGAAGCCTTTATGGAAGGAGGGAATGACAGAACACATGCAACATAATAGGAGGAGGAAACATCAGGGATTACAAGTTTAGGTAAGCATGAGGATAGGATTATGTCTGTTATTCCCTTACAGAATGCCACAATTTAGGAAACTTATTTAAAATATTACAGTTAAGTGGCATTACTCTTGGTTACAGTCCAAAACTTGATATTACAACCCTTTCTGAAGAAACCACATACTCGAGTAATAGAACATGAATAAATAAAGTTTTAACCAATCTTGAAATTTAATCCTTAGGGCTTGCTGTTATATAGTGGCAGAAAGTTCTGTTTATGCTATTAGCAGATAAAGTAATCAAGCAGATTACACATCTGTGATCCCTGTCAAAAACATTAGTGACTCATTTGAAATATACTGTGTACATATATATCATCTAGGTTTAAAGTAATATATTCCTGTTGTCTATTTTTCTGTGTTTACTTCTAGATCATAGAAATTATTTTACTGTTACCTAGAACTGATTTTTAAACGAGGACAGAATACTTTGTCTTAATAATCTCATGCCTACCTAAGCATAAATACACAATATTGTTTAAACAATAATAATTATGAATATTTTCTATCTACTTTGGGTAGTGCCATAATAAGTAAGCATTTCAAACTACTGATTAATAATATGAAACAAAAGAAACTGTTAAATTTTAGGATAGATAGTTATAGTACTTCATAAACTCAACAAATTACACTGGGAAGGAGAAATAGAATACATTGGTTTCTCCATCTATGGCAATTGAGATTTTGGCCAGGTATAGTAGCCTGGGCTGGCATTTGAGTTCTCTTAGTGTCTGTACAACATCTGCCCAGGCTCTTCTGGCTTTCCTAGTCTCTGGTGAAAAGTCTGGTGTCGTTCTGATAGGCGTGCCTTTATATGTTACTTGACCCTTCTCCCTTACTGCTTTTAATATTCTATCTTTTTTTAGTGAATTTGTTGGTCTGATTATTATGTGTTGGGAGGAATTTCTTTTCTGGTCCAGTCTTTTTGGAGTTCTGTAGGCTTCTTGTATGTTCATGGGCATCTCTTTCTTTAGGTTTGGGAATTTTTGTTCTATAATTTTGTTGAAGATATTTGCTGGCCCTTTAAGTTGAAAATCTTCATTCTCATCAACTCCTATTATCCGTAGGTTTGGTCTTCTCATTGTGTCCTGTATTTCCTGGATGTTTTGAGTTAGGATCCTTTTGCATTTTGCATTTTCTTTGATTGTTGTGCTGATGTTCTTTATGGAATCTTCTACACCTGACATTCTCTCTTCCATCTTGTATTCTGTTGCTGATGCTCCTATCTATGGTTCCAGATATATTTCCTAGGGTTTCTATCTCCAGCATTGCCTCACTTTGTGTTTTTTATATTGTGTCTACTTCCCTTTTTAGGTCTAGTATGGTTTTTTTCATTTCCATCACCTGTTTGGATGTGTTTTCCTGTTTTCATATAAGGACTTCTACCTGTTTGGTTGTGTTTTCCTGTTTTTATTTAAGGACTTATAACTCTTTAGCAGTGTTCTCCTGTATTTCTTTAAGTGAGTTATGACAGTCCTTCTTGATGTCCTCTACCATCATCATGAGATATGCTTTTAAATCCGGGTCTAGCTTTTCGGTTGTGTTAAGGTGGGAGTGCTGTGTTCTGATAATGGTGAGTGGTCTTGATTTCTGTTAGTAGCGTTCTTACGTTTGCCTTTTGACATCTGGTAATCTCTGGAGCTAGTTGTTATAGTTGTCTCTGGTTAGAGCTTGTTCCTCAGGTGATTCTGTTAGCCTCTATCAGCAGACCTGGGAGACTAGATCTCTCCTCTGAGTTTCATTGGTCAGAGCACTCTCTGAAGGCAAGCTCTTCTCTTACAGGAAAGGTGCACAGATATATGGCCTTAAGACCTTCCTCCTGGTCGAACACAAAGGCCCATAACAGGATCTGTCCTGAAGCTGAGTTGCGTTGGCCTGTCCCAGATGGTGTTAGCTTCTGTATTCTACACTCTCACATGTGCAGAATACTCTCAGAGGAGTCCTGGAAACAAGATGTCTGCAGCTGATGCTCAGGCAAAGCACTCCTGCACCAGGCGGACCCCTTTCCTCTGGCTGGGAAAGTGGCCGGATGTCTGGGGCCTTTGCAGAATTCACTCGCCAGGGACCCGGACCAGTCTGGTGGTTCTTCAGAAAATTGACATAGTACTACCAGAAGATTCAGCAACACCTCTACTAAGCATATACTCAGAAGATGCTCCATTGTGTAATAAGGATTCATTCTCTATGATGTTCATGCCAGCCTTATTTATTTATTTTTTTAAATATTTTTTATTATTACATATTTTCCTCAATTACATTTAGAATGCTATCCCAAAAGTCCCCCATACCCTCCCCCCCACTTCCCTAACCACACATTCCCATTTTTTGGCCCTGGCATTCCCCTGTACTGGGGCATATAAAGTTTGCATGTCCAATGGGCCTCTCTTTCCAGTGATGGCCTACTAGGCCATCTTTTGATACATATGCAGCTAGTGCCAAGAGCTCCAGGGTACTGGTTAGATCATAATGTTGTTGCACCTACAGGGTTGCAGATCTCTTTTGCTCCTTGGATACTTTCTCTAGCTCCTCCATTGGGGGCCCTGTGCTCCATCCAATAGCTGACTGTGAGCATCTACTTATGTGTTTGGTAGGCCCCAGCCTTGTCTCACAAGAGACAGCTATATCCGGGTCTTTTCAGCAAAATCTTGCTAGTGTATGCAATGGTGTCATCGTTTGAAGGCTATTTATGGGATAGATCTCTGGATATCGCAGTCTCTAGATGGTCCATTCTTTTGTCTCAGCTCCAAATTTTGTCTCTGTAACAGTCTGGCGGTTCCTCAGAAAATTGGACATAGTACTAACAGAGGATCCCGCAATACCTCTCCTGGGCATATATCCAGAAGATGTCCCAACCGGTAAGAAGGACACATGTTCCACTATGTTCATAACATCCTTATTTATAATAGCCAGAAGCTGGAAAGAACCCAGATACCCCTCAACAGAGGAATGGATACAAAAAATGTGGTACATTTACACAATGGAATACTACTCAGCTATTAAAAAAATGAATTTATGAAATTCCTAGGCAAATGAATGGACCTGGAGGGCATCATCCTGAGTGAGGTAACACAATCACAAAAGAACTCAAATGATATGTACTCACTGATAAGTTGATATTAGCCCAGAAACTTAATGTACCGGAAATATAAGATACAATTTGTAAAACACATGAAACTGAAGAAGAACGAAGAACAAATTGTGGACACTTTGCCCCTTCTTGGAATTGGAAACAGTCACGAGCCTTATTTATAATAGCCATTTGTTCGAAAGAACTCAGATGTTGCTCAACAGAGGAATGGATACAGAAATTCTGGTACATTTAAACAATGGAGTACTATTCAGCAATTAAAAACAATGAATTTATGAAATTCTTAGGCAAATGCATGTATCTGGAGGATATCATCCTGAGTGTGGTAATCCAATCACAAAAGAACACATATGATATGTACTAACTTATAAGCAGATATTAGATCAGAAACAGACTACTCAAGATACAATTTGCAAAACACATGAAACTCGAGATGAAGGAAGACCAAAGTGTCGATACTTCATTGGTTCTTATAATGGGGAACAAAATACCCATGGAAGGACTTACAGAGACAAAGTTTGGAGCTGAGAAAAAAGAAAGGACCATCCAGAGATTGCCCCACCTGGTGATGCATCCCATATACAACCACCAAACCCAGACAATATTGCATATGCTAGCAAATTTTTTCTGACAGGACCCTGGAATAGCTATCTATTGTGAGGCTATACCAGTTCCTGGCAAATACAGAAGTGGATACTCACAGTCATCTATTGGATGGTACACGAGGCCCCTAATGTGGAATCTAGAGAAAGTACCCAAGGAGCTAAAGGGGTCTGCAACCTTATAGGAGGATCAACAATATGAACTAACCAGTAACCCCCTGAACTATGTATCTAGTTGCATATGTAGCAGAGGATGGCCTAGTCATCCATCACAGAGAGGAGAGTCACTTGGTCTTCTGAAGATAATATACCCAAGTACAGGCGAATGTCAGGGCCAGGAAGCAGGAGTGTGTGAGTTGGCAAGCAGGGTAGGGGATTGGTATAGGAAACGTTCGGGATAGCATTTGAAATGTAAATGAAGAAAAATATCTAATAAAAAATGAGTTAAAAATATTCGCAAAACCTTATACTAGCACGTTAAAAGCACATCCTAAAGCTCTCAAACACACAGAAGAAATGACACCAAAATGAAGTGGTGGCAGGAAATAGTAAGACTCAGGGTGGAAAAAATATAATAGAAAGAAAATTACAAAACAATTTTGGAACAAGTATTGGTTCTTTGACAAGATCACTAAGATCAACAAACTATTATCCAAGTTAAATAAAATAAAAAAAAGATAATATCCAAATTAGCAAAATCAGATATTAAATGGGGGGACGTAACAACAGACACCTGATAGGTCGGAAAGTTTCGCAAAGTGCTTCTTCCTCCCAGAAACACACTTGCACAACCATATTAATTGCTGCTGTATTCATAATTATCTGCAACTGGAAACAACCTACATGTCCATAAACTGAAGAATGTATAACATATATGTTATATTTATACAATGGAACATTACTCAGCTGTTATGAAATGGGTGGAAAGAGGAAAAAAAACAAAAACAAAAAAAAATAAAAAACAAAAACATAACCTGAATAAAGTATCCCAGTCCCAGGATGATAAATATGCTATGTGTTGATTTATATGTTGATATTGACTGGGCTGGATAGTTTTTTGTCAACTTGCCACAAAGTAATGTCCCCTGAGATTAGGGAACTTCAATTGAGAAAATGTCTCCTTAAGATTGGTCTCTGCAGGCAAGACTGCAGGGCATTTTCTTAATTAATGATTGATGGGGAGGATTTCTGCCCATTGTTGGTACTGCCATCAATGTGCTTGTGGTTCTGAGTTCTCTATGAGAAAGCATGAAATCATGGGGAACTAGCCACTAAGTAGCATGCTGCAGACACTCTGGGCCCCTTTGTCTGTGTGGAAAGGATCTCTAGTCACAGGTGGGAAAAGCGTTGGATGAAATGATAGACAGATACACACAGGAGAGGTTGTGTAGAATCTGAATGTAATGTGTTAAATTGAGCATCAAACTTTTTATACAGAAGAGAAGAGTGAAGTTGGGTGACACACCAGCAAGGTATAAAGAGGTTACTGGATTCTTACAGAAAACAGAGGAAAACAAAGAAAGAAGGTCTGGCAGGAACCACCTGGGATAAAATTCTTTGTTAACAACTGGGATCAAAAAGAGCTCCACCAAAGATCCACTTAATCTTAGAAGCCAGGGTCAATGGTTTTTTGCCCTTGCTATAGTTCCTATTCTAGTCTATTGTATAGTCCACCTTCCCCCTATGCCATTGTAAATACGTGTATATGGGTGTAACTCAGCTATCTATAGTTCTAAGTATGTACTCTGCTTCCTCCTTAGGTCTCAAACTTCCTTCTTCCTAGATGATGGTAAATTCCTGTGTAGGGCAGTGACTTAGCTTTTATTCAAAGTGATAGTATAATACCAGAGGCAATTCTGAATGTCACTGAATAGGCAACATTCTTACTGAATTCCAAGACAATGGTCAGCACAAGGACTTTCTAGGACATTGGAACACTGGCGAAAGCTTAGCTATGTCAGATTTCAATCTTAAAAAGCACTTATAATAAGATAACACTAAAAGAGAGCATGTGGATCCATACACCAGACTAACACGGGAATAGGGTATGAGTATATGGGTTAATGAGAACGCCAAAACTCCAGAAGGTGAGCTTCTGTGAAACTCTTTGCCTCATGAGCGCTTCCAGGCCTCTCGGCCTGTCAAGCTGACTTGACTGGTGTGTGTGGCAGCAGCACCCATCTATGGTCTCTGTATCAGCTCCTGCCTCTAGGTTCTTGGCCCATTTCAGTTCCTGTTCTGTCTGTCTTCAATGATGAATAGCAATGAGGAAGGGTAAACCAAATAAGTCCTACCCTCCCCAACTTGTGCTTGGGTTATAATTTTTGGTGACAGCAATAGAAACATTAAGACATTCAACATTACATAAGTGATGGCCTGTCTACAATCTGTAGATCCAGTGAAGTTAGGTATAGATGAAGGGACTTGGGTGCACACATGGATACCCATGGTATGGGGAAATAGAATGGATTTTATTAGTGGACAAAGGTGGACAAGAAAGAGAAAATCAGGTGGCATAGTGGAGGGAGATAGGGTTGAATAAGGAAATGCAGGAAGAGATAGTTGAAAGAGAGAGGTATTTAATGAAAGATGACAGAAAGGGGGAGGAACTGGAGAGGATGGGAGGTAGTAAAAGAACCGTGGGGAGTAAAATTTTGGGGGACTGTAAGCAGGGTCTATTAAATGAGAAATTAATTTTATTTTTAATTTTACTAGAATATTAAGCATGGCAGAGGGGCTCCCAGGAATGCACATTTTACCTCCAAAATACTGGGCTTTGATGGATTCTTGGTGAGGTGAACCACTTAAAAGCTGTTACCACTCTGTGGGTAACAGGGGCAATAATGATAATATATACATTTTTCAATAAGACTTTACATAATCCTTTAAGTCAGCTTTATACAACACAGTATTGGTACTGGTTAGACAGATAAGTGGTAACCGTAACTATGCCAGCTAATCTGTGTTTGATCCTCAAGATGAGCATGGTAGAAGGAAAGACAAGACATTATGACATGTACTTTTGAATTCCATATGTATGTTATACACTGTAGCAAAATATTAGATAGATAGATGTTGGGTGCTGTGCAAAAGGAACAGCAAAACCATTAGAAATTATGGAATGTGACCCAGAAGATAGCCCAAGCATGGTGGATGTGCCTGGGAGAGGCAGAGCCCCGATGACTGTGTCCTGAGGATTTCATGCTGTTGAGGATTTCATGCTGTTGTAGAGTTTCTCTCTACTTGCTGCCCTCACATCACATCCCTCATAATCTATGGATTGTATGAAAATTTAAGGGGGGTTCCAGCCCCTCACTGGGCAATATCATTGCCACCCACAGTGTTAGTTAGATCTAACTTTCTCAAGGATTGCAGCTGATGCAGAACAATACTTAAACCACGATCTTGGAAAGAATTACTACGAAAAACATGCCTTTTTTTTTTTTTTTTTAAGTCAGGCTGGTGTTCAGGTGATGATTATTTCCTTGCACCCATTTTCCCCCTCTGATTCCTGATATGATTTAAGATAAACATGGTTAATCAATAGATGTTCACCCTGAGAATTCAAAGTAGAAAGGGATGATAGGTTTTTATATAAAAGTTTAGTTTTGTGATTCTTTTAATATTTTTGAAGGATTAATTTTTGAGATAGATAAAAACTAATCCTTTCTGTATAACAGCAAATTTCAGTCTACCAGTAAGAGAAACTGGCTGAAACATAAATTACCTTACTTGCTTACAACTTGTTAATCAATAACAAGTTTTTTAGTTAGAAATGTGTGTTGGTTCTTGGGAATAATATTGGATATTTATAGACATAATTTATAAATAGCTCATCATAAAAGTATAGTGAGAAGATGCTTTTCCTTATATATACTCATAATTATTCACTAGAAGAAAATATAATGTAACCAGTATAAATTTTATACTAATTGAAAGATTGTGCAGAGATATATAAGCAGTGTGAGAAAAATTAAGTTGGTGCTTTGCTCCACCCACCAAATGTGAGTATATATGGAAAGTGGTTGAAGCTTTGCACTGTCCAACAAATGTGTGTGTGTGTGTGTGTGTGTGTGTGTGTGTGTGTGTGTAAGATTGTTTGTGCTTCTTAAAGCTTGCTTCTTCCACCATGTATGTAAATGTGTCTTGCCTGCTTTATATGCCATCTAACCAACATCCCCTCCTTGGATCATTGAACACACTATCACAGCTACTCTTGGAAAGACAGACAGACAGCAAACACACAGAACCCTACTGGGCATGGCTTGAGCATGTATGAGACCACCCCCATTCTCCAGTGACATCCTTCCTCCAACAAAGAAACACTTAGTCCAACAAGGTTAGTCATCCAAATACTGCCTATGGGCCGATGAGAACCAATTACATTAAAACTACCACACCTACCTAGCTACATGCATACATATATTCATGCATGAGAGATAAACAGAGAAATAGGGTGAGAGAAATAGAAAGAGAGAGAGTGATAGGTAGATGATAGAGAAATAGTTGCATACATATCTACATAAATACATTCAATCATTACTTCATACATATATACATTCATACATACATACATACATACATACATACATATATAGATGATGGATAGACAGACAATTAAATGTGATATTAATCTAAACACTAAAGACTTGGTGCCCTTTACTGCACACACACACCCTGAGCATTGTTTACAATCCTCAATTAAGACATAAAGGCTGGACATTTGAACTACAAAGACATTTACAAACAAACCCACAAAACCTACAATGTTCATTTGGTGTGCATAGATTTGATTAATATCTAGGATTTCCTTTGTTTCTGTATATTATGAGAGATTACACCCTAAAATCTTTCTCAAACTTGTTCATTACTTTAGTTACTACTGTGTACAACCTGATACTTATAATCCACTAGATAGTAATGTTACAGAAGATATTTATTGTGCTGAAGATATTCAGTCATACCCCTCAGCTCCAAAATATATCTTTTAAAGACACATAGTAAGGAATGATCTTCCAAATGACCTCAAATGAAACTGTCATCTGGTGGAAAATAACACAGCACAGGAAGAAGTTTACACATAAAATTTATATTCATGTGAATATTGGTCAAAATGATTACAATTGTAAAGTTGAATTACATAGTGGTATGTCTTTGAAACAATAGGAAAAAATGATGTGCATTCATTATGTTTTCCAAAAAGAGTAGGAAATGTAAAACATTTAAGCAGTGGGATGTTGGTTTCTAATGCCAGGAGATGACTAACATAGCAACATGCTAATAAAGTATCCTCTTCAAAAGTTAAAAGAAAACAGCAACACAAGAAGAGAACAAAAATCACAAGGAACCATGTCATCCGTGGCATCTTCAGGAGGATGTGCAGCAATCTGAACATGGTTTCAAGGACGTTAGTAGATGTCTAGTGCTTTATCAGCCTGACAGGTTTGTGTTCAACCAACCATGTCTGTATACTAAGGTTGGGAACAATCCATCGATGATGAGTGCCCTAAAGTTGAGTTCTACTCCCCACTCTCCTTGCTGCTCTGGAGACTTCAAACCTGAGGGGAGGAATGTTATATTGATGAGTATGAGAATGCTCAAAGTCTCTTTGTCTACATTGTGTAAATGTGGCACCTCTTTAAATGAAGTGTAAGACCTGCTTGGCCAGAAAGTACAACCAGAGGCCTGTTGCATAAAGGTGCTACTATAAAGACCCCATGTAATGAGAAAGGTCTTTCTGAAGTACCCTTGGACAGAGGTGGAATATAAGATCCAATTATTCAGAAATGGGATGTAGGCACTATTGATGGCCTTAGTGTCATACCAAGAACATCCCCAACACTAATCAGAGATGTATGATTAGTGGACAGAGGTGAGTGGGTAATGGACATTGGGAAGAAATGAGACCCTATGAGCCATGGAAAATAGATAGGACCCTAGAGGTCAGAGGGGAAATGCACGAGGGCATCTTTGTGAGAAATTGGAAATCTAAAACCCCTTTGTACAGGTAAACTAGTATTTTTGGTTGGGTAGAGTTTAAATTTGCATGTTATTTCCTTGACCTGAGATCAAAGACACAGCCTACCTCATGCAGTGGAGCCCATTCCAGGTACTTCCTAACAGCTAGCAACTCCTCATCAGAGACTAGAGCATCTGTCCACTGCAGTAAATGTGGTGCCGGATCAGGAAGCAGTCTGAGCACTCATCAAAAACCTGGCTGACAGTTCGACACTAGTTCTTCTCAGGCATATGTTCATCTCCTGGGTCTAGGTATGAATGGTGAGGAGTACATCATTTTAGTTTCTGCCTTGAGGAAATGAGCTTTTGTTCTGGGCTGTACTTCTTAATGTTCGGCTCAGGTACTTTAAGCTTGGGTGGTCTGGAGGTCCATTTGGGAGTTAAAATTGGGGGGGGGTGTCTAAGTGTCTGCATCAGAGGAGAACATTGCAAGGTCATTATTGGACAGAAAGGCATATTTGATGACCACTTGGGGAAAATGAGATCTGAGGCCCCTGGTAACTCAGAGTTAGTAGATTGGAATCCCTTTGTCAAAGCAGAAGGATCTCAGGCCCAATAAAATAGACTTAGTAAGTTTAATCCCACAGGGGCATATTTAGAATGTCTGAGAACCCTTTGGATATTGGTGGACTGTAGCTCTCTATTAGAACTGGGAGGGCTGGTAGATCCTTTGTTGAGAAGTGGAATATTTCAGGTATAGTCTAAAAGCCAATTGAGTAAAAGACAGTAATTGGAATACTTTGGGTAAGGGGAGACATATGCAGTATCCCTACGTGCAGGAGAAGAATTGTTTCTGCCCGTCTTGGGATTGGTGATAGATCTAAGATTCTCTAAAATAGAAGGATGGCGATAGGAGCTTCATAGGATTGTATAGAATAGTTTTATCCTGTTATTCCTAAGTCTGCATCACTATTGAGCAGAAATTGAACACTGATTGATACCTTGAGAATTACAGGACATTCCAGGTACTTACTCCTTCATCAGCTCCAAACTTGAAATCACAATCAAGAATACACATCATCTGAATGTCCATGGTAGGCATGACAACAATCTTAGAAGTCTTCTAAGAGGGTGTAATGTAGTAGTCTCTGGTTTAGTGTCTTCCTTAAATATATGTCCATCCACACATTCCTCTGCATGGAGGCCAGGATGTCTCTGTCTAAGGAAACACAACAAAGATAGTAATCTGATTTACCCTTACCTTGATACTCTTCTGTTTGGGATCTCAGTCCAGAGTGTTCTGAAATCTCTTAGGTCAGAACAGTGCTTCCCAGACCACCCAAATTAGAAGTGATAGGTAGGACATCTCCTGGGAAGATGGTGAATCTGGGGGATTTCCTCAAACACACTGTGCTGACACAATTGGAGCACTCTCTGTTGTGAATGTCTAAATCTTCCTAAGTAAGATAGGGGAGGAGCTTGGGCAGTTTTGCACAGATGTAGGATGGTTGTGCCCTTCATCAAAGAGGTAATGTGGCAAACTTCATGAGAATAAGGAAGTTGAAGCACTCTGGTCATCAGCAGCATTTCTGTGACACTTTGCAAATGTGAAATTCTAAACCTACTTGTCAGAGGGGTAAAATCTCTGGCTATTTTCAATAAATAAGAAATACCATTTCACACTGGAGAAAATGAAAATACCTTCTGAAGCAGAGGAAGTTCCAGTATTGCTTGATCAGCTTCCAATTCTTTTTTGCAGAATTGAGAATATCCACATATTTTATGTGATGTGTGGACAGCAGGCAGCAATTGTTTCAGTATTCCAATAGGTTGGATGGTTATCTTTGGTCTATGAAGCCTTTAGTCAGATGACATAAGAGCAAGGCCACTTTTCTTGAATGGAGTAATGTCTCCGAATATTTGTAGCAGGAAGAAGTTTGGAAGTAATCTTAGACAGTTGGGATATAGCAGGCACACATAGTCAATAAGACAAGATCTATTTACACTTTGCAAGAGAGGGTAGGTATGAGTCCACCACTGGAAAAAAAAAGGAAATATTTCAGTCCAATATGGGCATTAGGAGAAGGCTTTGTTGCCCAATAGACAGAGGGAGAAGAGGAAATATTTATGGCTAGATGTCGTGTGTCTGAGGCTCCAATAGGCAGAGGGAGAGGCACTGAAGCCCTGGTATGACAGGATGACATTTACAGACCTCTTCGACCGAGGATGTGAATTTGAGAACTGCTGGAACAAAGAGAGTCATTCTGGTGCCCCTTTCAAATGAGGAGTTCGATGTGAGACACAGTTAAATGGAAATTTTTGCCCTCCATCAGATAGAGAATAGTTTGGAAACCTTCCTGGTCAGAGAGGGTAATTATTGAAGACCTTTTTGACTGGAAGTGAAGTTTGGGGCCTGGGGCAGGTAGAGATGATCTCAGGCCCATCAGGCTTACAAGACAGATATTGGACCCTCATGTATACAGAGGATGCATTTGATATATAATGGGCACAAATTAGTGGTCTAAGTATTGATGTTTAGGAGTAGAAGATTAAAGCAGAATTAGAGTCTGCTTAATGTCCCAAATCTCTTTAGGGATAAGGGAGTGACCTAGCCTACCTTAAGCAGTAGAGGTAGGACTGCTTCACAACTTAGAAGATTCCCATCTTCACATACACCTTGGTAAGCCTGGCAGCAATACAAGCATTATGCATCAGGCATGACTGTAAGTCTCTAAGCACTCTTGAAGCTTATCATCAGTTATATGGGTGTTTGCATGAAGGATGGTATGAAGGATAGATGACCTAAGTTTCAGGCTCTGTTAATGCAGGGCAGAATTAAGTGAAGTATAATTTCCTAGGGACCATGGTTGGAGGGAAATGATCTAAAGCTCATGATTGGAGCATTATATTTGAGGCCCATATGTATGTAGGGGATGCTCTTAGGATACTTGGATTTTGGTACCCTTGGGAAAAATGAAAATTCTGAGATTCCAATAGTAAGAAACAGAGAGAGAGAGAAAGAAAGAAAGAAAGAAAAATGAGAGAGAGAGAGAGAAAGAGAGAAAGAAAGAAAAAAAGAAAGAAAGAAAGAAAGAAAGAAAGAAAGAAAGAAAGTTAGTTAGTTGTAGGCCATGTTTAACCAAATAGCAGGATCAAGTCACCTCACTGTGCACAAGGGAAAAATCTAGTTTACCTTGGGTAGAGGGAAAACAGAATGGTAATGCATGGTTTGCTTCCATCTAGTCTTCCCAGTTTCCATTATCCATATATTGTATATACTGTTGGGAAGAATACAAGGAACAATCAGCACACTCTTCCAACAGGGAGAGTGGTTGTCTGACCTGAGGTTGTATTGGTCTGTACCTATCCATAACTGAGAGACAGGAACACAGCATTTCTGACAACTACCTCTAGGAAGATCGCAGGTATATTAGTTTTCCTTTCTATTTTCTGCCCTCTGTCCTACACTCAGAAACATGTGAGAGCCCACTGTGAAGTTGCAATTGTGTTTACCTTGCAATCTTTCTAGTAGAGAGTGGCACTGAGGTAATATGAGTTTAAGTCAAGTTTAAGGTGTCCTTAAATGAATACTCTTGGGCATCCCAAGAGGCTATATCTGAAGCTCCTATGACTACAGGTAGAATAAATGACACCCTCTTGGCCATAGGATCCAAACCTGAGGTCTCTGTCATCATTGCTCCATGGCACATACACCCTTGGCCAGCAATTAGATGTCTATGTTCCTTGAGGTTGAAGGAAGAAATCATAGCCCCCTTTTGTACTACAATGAACTGCATGTGAGTGGATATCATTCTACCTTTTTCAGTGGGAATGGCATAAGGTTTACTTGGTCTGGGGCATCTATTTTTTATTAGATATTTTCTTTATTTACATTTCAAATATAAACTACTTTCCTAGTTTGCCCTCTGAAAATCTTCTATGCCTTCCCCCTCCCCCTGCTCACCAACCTACCTACTCCTGCTTCCTGACCCTGGCATTTGCCTATAACGGGGCATAGAGCCTTCACAGGACCAAGGGCCTCTCTTCCCATTGATGACCTACTAGGCCATCCTATGCTACACTTGTGGTTAGAGCCACAAGTTCCACCATGTGTTTTCTTTGATTGGTGGCATAGTTCCAATGAGCTCTGGGGGTACTGGTTAGTTCATATTGATGTTCCTTCTATGGGGCTACAATCCCCTTTAGGTCCCTGAGTATTTCTCTGGCTCCTTAATTGGGGACCTTATGCTCTGTCCAATGGATGATTGTGAGCATCCACTTCTGTATTTGGCAGGCAGTGGTCTGGGACATCTTTTGTCACAAGAGAAATGACTGAGTCCCACTTTCAACGAAACTGAAAGTTTGAGGGTATTTCCACTAAATGAGTACTTTAGACAATCTTGGGCAAATAGAGAAGGTCTGCAGGAGGCTTAGTCATAGGAGGGATGTCTGACATTCTCTTCAGTGAAAAAAGCAAAACAAAACAAAACAAACAAACAAAAAAACAAAGGACTGGAGTAACTTGGGAAGAGAGGAAGTACTGGGCACTTAGAAGTAAGAGAAAATGATGAGACCTGGTTGTACAATGGTATGCATTAGAAAAATCTTGGAGAGGGGGTGAGTGCCATGCAACATCCTGTTATGCATGAATGTCCCTTTTACCTTGATCAGTAAAGGAAGTCCCTCCACTGCTCTTCAGCTTCCAACTCTTCCTTAGTTGGTAAAAGTTCCACATCCTGTGTTTAGTCTGGGGGAGTTCAGACAACAGTCCAAGCCTTTTCAAACAGCCTGGATGTCTTTCCCTGGCTAGGTTGCCTCCTTCAGTTTGTCTTAATATGTCCATATATAGGCAACAACTATTCAATTGGATTGCAAAGTATAACATAGGATCCAGTCAATAATTCTATATATAGGACCTGGGACCACAAAACAGAGAGAAACAATATATTTACCCTGCCATCCTTATAAAAGGGAAAGGCTTGAATTTTACTTAATTAAATAATATACATTTCATATAGTTCAAAGTCATAGATGAATGCTTGAGGATACAAGGCACCATGCACTATTATTCAAAAGAGCATATCTAATGGCATCTTTGGAATGAAGAAAAGTGTGACCTTCCTTTGGTCAAACACAGTGGTTAACCCCACCCCCACCCCCCTTGCAGAAGTGAACAAGATCCAAGGCCATATTTTGGGGGAAGGAAAAGACCGAACATCATTCAGCCTCACCCAGGTTAGTTCTCTTGGCTACTTCAAAAAAACAAGGAGTGTAAGAGGAATCTGGGGAACAGAGGAGTTCTGAGAACCTCTTCTCAGAATGGGAAGTTCTAAGACCACCTTCAACAGAGGAGAAATCATGAATGTCTTAGTTCCTAAAGTAGAGGTCCCCAGTCATATTTTGCAGGTCAGAAATATCCAGTTCACCCATGGTCAGCAGGGGAAGTTTCTAGGCTTCATTGGGTACTGGAGGAATGTTCAGACTCTGCCTCACTAGCTTCCAAGTATTTCCCCCATATGCATACCTTGTGTAACATCTTAGAGTCCAGTCAGTGGTCACAACAACCTCCCAACATAAGTAGTTATGCAAGCATTTATGTTTCCTTGAGGCTGTGTTCAGCTGCACACATCTGTGAATAAGAGATAGGAATGGTGCATTTTGATGACCATTTTTGAGGCACAGGATATGAGAGCCAATTTCAGATTTCTATTTTCTGTCCTATGGTCTAAAAGGAGAGAAAATGTGAGGTGTCATTGGTCGCTGATGTATTGTACAGATACCTTGGACAGAGGGGATATGTTTAAAGCAAACTTAGTTAATAGGGGTAATTGCGAGGCACAGCCAGAAGAGAATATCTGGTGGTTCTATAATTGCACAGGTGGATCTGAAGTGTCCTAGTACAGATAGTAGAGGTCTTAAACGCCCCTTCGACACAGGAGCTAGTTCTGAGAGTCCTTTCAAAAGTCTTTGATTTTCCAGGACCCCCTTTGCAGAAACTGAAGGTCTAAAATCCACTTGGTGAATTGAAGTAGACAATAGGCCCAGATTCCTACTGGGGAGACAGGGAATGTTAGATTCTCTTTTATGTAGAATGAGTGGTATAAGTCTCCCATGGTCTGACATCCTTTTAAGGAAAAATGATTCAAAGCTACTTGGTAGGAATAGGAATATTCCGTGTAAGGCATAATACATGTTTTAGGCCACATTTGACCAATAGGGTCTAAGGCAATGTTAGCCCTAGGAGAGTTCTGACATTCTATTCAGTGTAGTGAGAAAAAAATGAGTTACCATGGGGAAATGTGGGCCCCATGTAAGAGAGGAAATCTCCAAGGCCCTACTGAAAGAGGAGGGCAGAATCCTCTTGAAGCAGAATGTGAAATTGCCATATACACTTCTGTCAAAGGTACAGATCCCTGGTACCTTATAGAGTGGAGAATGTTTCCAGCCACGATCATAAGTTTCCAATTCTTATTCAGAGTTTTGTATTTTCACAGTTTGTGTTCATTCAGGAGAGACAAGGCAGCAACATATTTTTTTCTTCCAAAGGCTTTGAATGTCTGTTGCTGGCTAGGATACTTCTTTGACTTTGTGCATCTATCCAGGTCTAGGCAGAATTAATGAAGTTATTACATTTCTATTGACTTGCCTAAAGGCAGATGGCACAGGTTCTTTGCTCTGATTTGTAACTTGGGCTATGGGACCTCAAACCAGAGTGGACTAGGGTACCTTGTTTACAGAAGGAGTCACTTTTGGAAATACGGCTGATCAGCTAGGTATAAAACTACTTTGACCATATGTGTGAATGTCATTTTTGAGAAAGAGAATATGTTGGGAGGGTAAGGAAGAGCAGAAAAGTCACAGAATCCCTCAGACAAAAGTTTACCTTGGGAATTTGAAGAAGATGTCAAAAATAGCTTATCAAGTGCAAATGTCCTCATAGTCCAGAATACCCATGTGTTCTGAGACTTTGAGTTGTGCTTGCCAGCAATCAGAGCATTTTTCTTACAAATTGTTTGGTAATCTCTAGCTCTATGTTCTCCATAAGCTGTACAGTAGCATCCCAGGCATAGGCTACAAAGATGTAACTGCTCCATTTCAAGTGACAGGCTTAAAAATAAAAATTAGATTAGGGTTCATATTTTTATTGTCATGTCCCAGGACATCATTCAGAGTGTTTGGCATCCCTTCTTTTATTTGAGCATGCCTGGCCATCCAGGTCTGAAGGGAAACTTTAGGACCTCCTAGAGCAATAGACCTCATGATTCTATGGATAAAAGTGGATTTTCTGAGGTTAGCATGGTCAAGAGAAGCTGATTTAAAGTTTCCTTGAGAAAAAAAAAATGAACATCGGCTTGAGTTTTTCATGTCAGTGGCTTTTCTGTAGGCTCCATAAGCAGCAGAATTTGTATTAATCCCTGGTCAAATTTAAGGTTAGTCTCTATTTCCCTAATTCAAAGATAAAATGAAAGTTTCTTCCTTGACAGAGTATCTATGTCAAAGATTCTTCATTGAAACCTTTTTGTACCTAGAGTTTACCTTGAATTGAAGGAAAAATCTGGGAAACATAAGGAAAAATGTCTAATGTTCAGTCCATAATATCAGCAAGTTGTGTGGGATTCCTTGACCTAAACGAATGTTCAAGCCTGCTTTGGACAAACTGGTATGATCAGAGGCTCCCTTTGCTTCAGTGGGAAGATGTGATGCCTACTTAAGCAAAGGTAGAAAGAGTGAGTAGCCCTGGGGAGAAAGGAGGTGCTGATATCCTTGTAACAGGAGAGATGATCAGAGTGTAAAAATCCCCATAATATTTTGAGCAAAAATTAAATTGCTTACCTTAGCTCATGAGGTCCTAGCATTGCCACACCTTCTAACAGTTCTTCACAGCCTGGGGTATCCATATCCTTAGCTGAATTAGCAAGACACCATATATAGATACCATGATTCATGAAAAGCTTGGGATTATGTCCTCAGCATGATTGCCTCCTAAGAATTATGTTCAACCAACCAGAACTGAGTTAGAGTGATGGTTTCACACCATGTCATGTGACTATACTCAAGGAAGTAGCATCAGGTTCCAGGATTGGCCTCCTCCTCTTGATTTCTGTGAACTTTGAGCAGAGGGAGCAATGCTCCTTGGTCAGAGGTAAAATATCTAATGGATTCCCGAACGGAAGGGATTTTTATGAGAGCCCATTCGGTCAAAGGTGAACATTTTATGACCTTGATCATCACAGGAAGGAAAATACTATAGGTTTGGAAAAGAGAAAGTCCCTCAACCCTGTTGGACAGTAGGGGAGTTGCCCTGTTCACCTTCTGTAGAGGAGGTTGGTCCAGGCACTCCAGGCCTCCACATCTTCAGAGAACTCTAAAAAATTCTTATCTCTGAGGACTACATGCAGATTTGACAGCAATCTGAGGTTTCTTCTGACAAGTTGGCTCAAAGTCCCTGACTCTTAAGCTCTGAGACTACAGGCACCCTAGTCCTGATCCTTGGACAGGGGTAATTAGGTCAGAGGATCAGAATAAGAAGCACTTGGTGCACCTTAGATCAAGGGAGTCTATTTTTCATGGACTAGATCAGATCTAGTAGGTAGGTCTAGGTCCTCAATGATCAGAAGAATCATATAATACTCTCCATGAGGTGAAAATTATATAGCACGTTCTACTGGCTACAATTGTGAGCTACTCTTAATCAGAAAGGGGATTCTTGTCCTGCTTTTAGTCACAGGGGCATAGATGATGCTTCAATGTGCATCTGAGGCAGCTAGGAGTGGAAATTGTAAGTTTGATAGACAGTTGATGAAAAAGAAAAAGTTCTAAATTCATGTTGCTCATAAGGGGCATAGAAAGGGAAAATTTGAGGGCAGCTTCTGGATCTAAAAAGAACTGAAAATGCCAGGGTAAGAGAGAGTAGGGCCCAGGCCACCCTCTTGAGATGAACTGCCTTACAGGTTCCATTTGGCAGGCTGGGAAGCTCTGATGCGTCCCTGGGCAGAAGGAGGAAGTCGGAAGCAAGGAGTAAGTCGTAAGCCTCCTAGAGCAATTACGATATCTCTTTTGTCATAAAAAGCATCGGTGAGGCCCAGTTTCTTAGATGGGGCATTTGAGGGGCCACCTCTTTCAGCCTGAAGCATTCTGAGCCTTTCTGAAACAGGGATCACAAAGCCAGTGTCCCTTTGGTGAGAACTGGAAAGTCTGAGTCCACATTGGTCTGACTGAGAAGGTCCGACACCTCCTTTAGGGGAGAGGAAAGAACTACAACTCCCCTTTTGTCGTGCGATCCTGTTGAGATTGATTTTCATATGACATGTATATTTGTGGCCTCTTAGGACAGAATGGTCACAAAGGGGGAACCCAAACTCATATTGTAATGATGGGTCTCTCCAAGGACAGGAGAGAGCAGGTACCACATCCTCTGCTTGAGATAATGTACGTCTGTAATATCTTCGCATAACAGGGAATCTTCCAAAAGGGAATGTGGTACTCGCTTTTGGAGGTATGAATCCCCATAGGATAGGCACAAAAGCTATGGGCTCCCGTTTGGCACTTCTGGAAGGTTTCTCTCCCTCTTGGACATTAGGAATATGTTTTGAGTGCTCCTTAGTAGAAACAGAATGGCTGATATGCTCTTGGGGTGATGATGAGAGTTTCACACCTCTACGGGGACTGTCTCCATCTCAAGATGACTCAATGCATTCTTGATCTGTAGGGGAAGTTTGCAGGGCTCCTTGGGTAAGAGAGGCTTTCCTCTGTTTTCTTCTGGTAGAAGTAGCGTGTCTGGGAATCTCATGAGGAGAGGTGGGATGCCTGAGGCTGTCTTCATGAGAAACAGTTGTTCGCATGCACTCTTCTGTAGGGATGGAGGATGGCTTGCCAACCTCATGCTCTGAATTGGAAGCTTGGGTGTCCCATTGGTCAGAAGGGGCTTTTTCTGATGGGGTTTCAGTAGACTTGGATGGTCTGTGAATGCCTTGGTTTGGTAGGGGACTTCTGAGACCCACCTCATAAGATGGTGAGCATCTGCAGGCTCCTTTAGCAGAATCAGAAGTGGCGAAGTTTATGTTAGTCACAGTTTTAAGCTTTACACCTCTTTTCTTAGATTTGCAAGCTCTTACCCACATTTTGGAAGAATGGCAGTGTTTCCAGCCCGCATGTTTTGAGCGTACAGATTTCAGGCTCTCTTGATCGACAGAGGAAGGGCTTGGTCTTGTTTTCCGCAATTTAGAAGGTGTGGGGCAATCTCCTGGAGGAGGAGAATGACTGAGACCTTTTTTACAAAGGATACTAGATCTGAAACTCAATTGTGATGATTTCAAGGGGGAGATGCTCCTTTGAGGAGTAGAGGTAGGACTGGATTCCTTTTCTGCATACTTGGAAGATGTGAGGCTACTTTCGGCAGAAGAGATACATTTTAAGGCATCAAGGTCTGAAAGGCAGTATCTGATATCCCCTTCAGGAAATGGGACATGTTTCAATATGCTTTGGTTAGATTTGAAACGTCTAGGGCTCTTCTTGTGATAAGAGGAATTTCTCCAGACATCTTCATGAGGAGGGGTAGGGATAATGTCCCCTTCTGCACAAAGGGACAGTCCCTGAAACTCTGTTGAAAAGGAAGCACCCATGGTTACTGGGGGAGATGGCACAGGTTTTAGAGGCCCTTGGGCTGGTTGAGAAAGTTCTAGACTTTCCTGGGGAAATGCTGGTGTTCTCAGGATCCCTTGTTCAGATACTAAAGGGCCCAGAGCACCTTCATTGGGTTTCAAAAGACACAGAGACCCTAAAACAGATGCCAAAGCTTCTGGAGTCTCTGGCACAGATTCTGAACTCTTAGAAATGGATTGTGTATATGTCAGAGGTTCTTCTGCCTCTGGACAAAGTGGTGAAGGAGCTGGTAATTTGGGAGAATCTTGTGTGGCTGACAAAGATTCTATGACCTCTTGGGTGACAGGTGGTATTTCTGCACTATTTTGCATACATGCCTGTTTTTCTAGTCTGTCCTGGGAAGAATCAGAAAGTCCAAGATCTTCTGGATTGGATGGTGAATATCCTAAAGCCTCTTTTTCCAAACAGGGTCCTGGAGGCTCTTGAGGTAACAAGGAAGTTTCTGTAAGCCCTTGGGAAGATATTGATGTTTCTAGTACACCTTGGGCAGACAGGGAAGGTCTCTGAGACATTAGGACAGAATGTGACACTTTCAAATCCAATTGGACAGATGGAGAAGGTCCTAGAGTCACTATGGTAGATGCTGAAATTTCCAAAGCTCCTGGGGAAGCATTGGATATTCCTGGCTTGACATGAGTACAGGTACAACCTTCCAGATTTCCCTGTAAAGACAGGCAAGTGCCTCTAGCTTCTTGAACAGATAACAAAGGTCCTGGATTCACTTGAGCAGATAGGGACATTGTCAAATGCTCTAGGGCAGATGATACAGATCCTAGTGTTCCTCGTCCAGATAAAGAAATTACCATGGGTCCTTTGGAAGAATGCATAGATCCTGAAGGATCTGAAGCAGATGGATCTGTTTGTTGAACCCTTTGTGGAGAATTCAAAGACTCATTTGGTCCCTGGAATTAAGTTAAAGGTCCCTCTGTAGGTTTAGAGAGATCTAAAGGCTCTTCTGTGGAAAGGCAAGGATCCAAAAGGCTTAGGGAAGAAAGTGAGGAACTAAGTTGGGCAGAAATTGCAAGTTCCAGAGGTGAGTCATTGGATATCACATGTCCTGGGGTAGCTGTTGAAAATTTTTGTGCACCTGATGCAAATGATGAATATCCTAGCGTTCCCTGGGGAGGTGGCAAAGGTTCTACAGGGCCTTGTGTAGTTGCTGAAATCCTCAGAGATCCCTGGTCAGATCTCAAAATCCTTGCTGTATTTTGAGCAGGGTGGGTATATCCCTGACACACTGGGAAAGATGGTGAGTCTGCTACTGTGTAGTGTGTAGATGTGGACTGAGCTCCTATACCTTGTGTATGTAAAGAAGGACTTGAAAACCTTTTGGAAGATGTAGAATGTTGGGTAGACCTTTGTGGACATGTGGACAGATGTACGGTCCCCTGTGCAGAGAGACCGGGACTCACATCTCCATGAGCAGACTCAGAAGATGCTGGAGTCCCTTGTTCTGAGGAGGAAAGACCCAGAGGATTATGAGAACATTCAGAACAGTGTGATGTATTCATCATTGCCTGGGCTGAGATAGAAAGTTTCAGAGGCCCCTGGGCAGATTGCAAAGGTGCTAGATACCCTTGGCCAAATGGGAAAGTCTTTGCAACTCCTTGGGCAGAAGAGGAATGTCTACCAAGTGTTGGAAGTGATGGTGGCAAAGTTCCTAGAATAGCTGAAGTAGACTGAGAATATGCTACAGCCTGCCTCACTTGTGGAAAAAGGCCTAAAGCACTCTGTGATTGTTCATATTGTGCCAATATCCCTGTGGCATCTGTTGAATTTTCTAGATTTCTTTGTTTGGGAAAATAGAACTTTGCATGGGCAAAGTTCCCTCTTGTGCCCTGGAAAGTTCCTTGGGCTTTTGAAAGATGACAAATGTACTAGAACCACTGGAGTAGGTACAAGATGCTCCTGAACACCCAGTACAGGAGGGCAATGTCCTATATCTGATGGTGTAGGATAGAAGGTTTCTTGAGATTTCTGGCTAGGTAGGAAAGCCCCAGTGTCCCTTGGGAAAGCTGGGGATCTTTGTGCAAGATAATGGACAGTTGGAGAAAATCCTACATCTGTCTGACAAGAAGTTGGAGGATGCAAAGTATCTTGAGCAAATGAAACACTTTGTGTATTACCCTGTTTAGAAATGGGCAGTTTTAGAGACCCTTCGGCAGAACAGAAATGTCCAAAAGTCTCTTGGAAAGATGAAGATAATAGGGTTCCTTGTGAAGATAAACGAATTCCCAGAGGCATCTGATCAGATGACACAGAATCTGGTAGCAACTGAGTATTTTGGGTAGACCCCAGATGTCCTGGAGTGGGAAGCAAAGTTCCCACGGTCTCCTTTGCAGACAGGGACTTTCCTACTGTGGCTTCTGCAGATAAAAAATTCCCCTCAGTGCCCTGAGCAGATGTGGAAGACCCTAGAGTTGTTTCTTTAGATTTAGTCACTTCTAGACGACATTCTTCAGATGAACAAGGTCCCAGAGTTCCTTGCTCAGATCTCAAAGATGATGGGGACACCTGTAGAGATGTAGTAAGATCCAGGTGTAGTCCAGCACATCTGGGAGTGTCTGAACTCCCTTGGGTAGATGGAGAATATTCATTTGTTTCTGAAACTGCTGGGGAAGGAGCTGAATGCAGTAGAGCCCCTTCAGCAGATCCAGAGATATGGGTCATTGCCTGGGCTGAGATGGAAAGTGTCAGAGGCCCCTGGGCTGATTGCAAATATGTTAGGTTCCTGGGCCCACGTGGGAATGTTTCTGCACCTCCTTGAGTAAAAGATGAATGTCTATCAGGTTCTCGAGGTGATGGTGGCAAAGGTCTTAGAGTAGGCAAAACAGAGGTAGAGGATTCTGTATTCTCCCTCACTAGAGGCAAAGGGCCCGAGGTAGTCTCTATGTGTTTACATTGTCCCAAGCCCAATATCCCTGTGGAATCTGCCGAAGGTTCTAGATTCCTTTGGGTGGATGACAAAGAACTTTGCACAGGCAAAGACCCCTCTGCAGGTGGGGAAAGGTCCTTACACTTTTGAGAGTTTAGCACATATCCTTGAGAGACTTTACTAGATAGAGGATGCCCCTGATTATCTAGTACAGACAGTGAGTGTCTTACATCTGCTGCTGAATATGAAATGGATTTTTGAGATTTCTGGTTAAGTAGTAACGGCCCAATATCCCTTGAGGAAGCTGGGGATCTTTGTCCAGAAGGTTCAGAAAGGGGAGAAAATCTCATAACTTTCTGGCAATAAGTTGGATATTGCACAGTCTTTGGAGTGGATGGCATAGTTTGTACATTCCCTTGCCTAGTTGTAGACAGTTTAAGAGACCCTTGGTCAGAAAGGGAATGTCCAGAAGCCTCTATGGAAGATGAAGAGCCTAGAGTTCCTGGTGAAGATAAAGAAATTCCCAGAGGCTTCTGATCAGATGTCAAAGACTCTGAGACCACCCGAATGATTTGGGTGGACCCTAAAGGTCCTGGAGGGGAAGGCAAATTTCACACAGACTGCTTTGCAGACATGGGCTTTCCTAAAGTGGCTTGTCCAGATAAGGAATGCCCCCTAGTACCCTGAGCAGATGCAGAAAACCCTACAATTGTTTCCTTAGATTTAGTCCCTTCAGATGAGCAAGGTCCCATAGTTCCTTGCTCAGATCTCAAAGATGATGGGGACACCTGTAGTGATATAGTAAGATCCAGGTGCAGTCCAGCACATCTGGGAGTGTCTGAAGTCCCTTGGGTAGATGGAGAATATTCACTTGTTTCTGAAAATACTGAGGAAGGAGCTGAATGCAGTAGAGCCCCTTCAGCAGATCCAGAGATATGGGTCATTGCCTGGGCTGAGATGGAAAGTGTCAGAGGCCTCTGGGCTGATTGCAAATATGCTAGGTTCAAGGGGAAGAGATGGGAAAGTTTCTGTACCTCCTTGAATAAAAGATGAATGTCTACCAGGTTCTTGAGGTGATGGTGGCAAAGCTCCTAGAGTAGGCAAAGCAGATGTAGAAGATTCTGTATTCTCCCTCACTAGAGGCAAAGGGCCAGAGGTAGTCTCTGTGTGTTTACATTGTCCCAAGGCCAATATCCCTGTGGAACCTGCCAAAGGTTCTAGATTCATTTGGGTGGATGACAAAGAAATTTTCAGAGGCAAAGTCCCCTCTGCAGCTGTGGAATGGTCCTTACACTTTTGAGAGGTTAGCACATATCCTTGAGGGTCTTTACTAGATAGAGGATGCCCCTGAGTACCTAGTACAGACGGTGAGTGTGTTACATCTGCTGGTGAATATGAAATGGATTTTTGAGATTTCTGGTTAGGTAGTAATGGCCCAATAACCCTTGAGGAAGCTGGGAATCTTTGTCCAGAAGGTTCAGAAAGGGGACAAAATTTCATACGTTTCTGGCAATAAGTTGGATGTTGCACAGTCATTGGAGAAGATGGCACAGTTTGTATACTACCTTGCCTAGTTTTAGACAGTTTTAGAGACCCTTGGTCAGAAAGGGAATGTCCAGAAGCCTCTATGGAAAATGAAGAGCCTAGATTTCCTGGTGAGGGTGAAGAAATTCCCAGGGGCTTCTGATCAGATGTCAAAGACTCTGAGACCACCTGAGTGATTTGGGTGGACCCTAAAGGTCCTGTAGTGGGGGGCAAATTTCCCACAGACTGCTCTGCAGATATGGGCTTTATTAATGTGGCTTGTCCAGATAAGGAATGCCCCCTAGTTCCCTGAGCAGAAGCAGAAAACCCTACAGTTGTTTCCTTAGATTTAGTCCCTTCAGATGAGCAAGGTCACATAGTTCCTTGCTCAGATCTCAAAGATGATGGGGACACCTGTAGTGATGTAGTAAGATCCAGGTGCAGTCCAGCACATCTGGGAGTGTCTGAAGTCCCTTGGGTAGATGGAGAATATTCATTTGTTTCTGAAACTACTGAGGAAGGAGCTGAATGCAGTAGAGCCCCTTCAGCAGATCCAGAGATATGGGTCATTGCCTGGGCTGAGATGGAATGTGTCAGAGGCCCCTGGGCTGATTGCAAATGTCCTAGGTTCCTGTGACCAGATGGGAATGTTTCTGCACCTCCATGAGTAAAAGATGAATGTCTACCGGGTTCTCGAGTTGATGGAGGCAAAGGTCCTAGAGTAGGCAAAGCAGATGTAGAAGATTCTGTATTCTCCCTCACTAGAGGCAAAGGGCCAGAGGTATTCTCTGTGTGTTTACATTGTCCCAAGCCCAATATCCCTGTGGAATCTGCCAAAGGTTCTAGATTCATTTGGGTTGATGACAAAGAACGTTGCAGAGGCAAAGTCCCCTCTGCAGCTGTGGAAAGGTCCTTACACTTTTGAGAGGTGAGCACATATCCTTGAGAGTCTTTACTAGATAGAGGATGCCCCTGAGTACCTAGTACAGATGGTGAGTGTGTTACATCTGCTGGTGAATATAACTGGACTTTTGAGATTTCTGGTTAGGTAGTAACTTCCCAATATCCCTTGAGAAAGCTGGGGATCTTTGTCCATAAGGTTCAGAAAGAGGAGAAAATCTCATTCCTTTCTGGCAATAAGTTGGATGTTGCACAGTCTTTGGAGAAGATGGCACAGTTTGTACAGTCCCTTGTTTAGTTGTGGACAGTTTTAGAGACCCTTGGTCAGAAAGGGAATGTCCAGAAGCTTCTATGGAAAATGAAGAGTCTAGAGTTCCTGGTGAAGATGAAGAAATTCCCAGAGGCTTCTGATCAGATGACAAAGACTCTGAGAGCACCCGAGTGATTTGGGTGGACCCTAAAGGTCCTGGAGTGGGAGGCAAATTTCCCACAGACTGCTTTGAAGACATGTGCTTTCCTACTGTGGCTTGTCCAGATAAGGAATGCCCCCTAGTTCCCTGAGCAGATGTTGAAAACCCTACAGTTGTTTCCTTAGATTTCGTCCCTTCAGATGAGCAAGGTTCCACAGTTCCTTGCTCAGATCTCAAAGATGATGGGGACACCTGTAGTGATGTAGTAAGATCCAGGTACAATCCAGCACATCTGGGAGTGTCTGAAGTCCCATGGGTAGATGGAGAATATTCATTTGTTTTTGAAACTGCTGAGGAAGGAGCTGAATGCAGTAGAGCCCCTTCAGCAGATCCAGAGTTATGGGTCATTGCCTGGGCTGAGATGGAAAGTGTCAGAGGCCCTTGGTCTGATTGCAAATGTGCTAGGTTCCCAGGACCAGATGGAAATGTTTCTGCACCTCCTTGAGTAAAAGATGAATGTCTACCAGGATCTCGAGGTGATGGTGGCAAAGGTCCTAGAGTAGGCAAATCAAATGTAGAAGATTCTGTATTCTCCCTCACTAGAGGCAAAGGGCCTGAGGTAGTCTCTGTGTGTTTACATTGTCCCAAGCCCAATATCCCTGTGGAATCTGCCAAAGGTTCTAGATTTCTTTGGGTCGATGACAAAGAACTTTGTACAGACAAAGTCCCCTCTGCAGGTGTGGAAATGTCCTTATAATTTTGAGAGGTTAGCACATATCCTTGAGAGTCTTTACTAGATAGAGGATGCCCCTGAGTACCTACTACAGATGGTGAGTGTGATACATTTGCTGGTGAATAAGAAATGGATTTAAGTGATTTCTGGCTAGGTAGTAACGGCTCAATATCCCATGAGGAACCTGGGCATCTTTGTCCAGAAGGTTCAGAATGGGGAGAAAAGCTCATACCTTTTTGGCAATACGTTGAATGTTGCACTGTCTTTGGAGAAGATGGCACAGTTTGTACACTCCCTTGCCTAGTTGTAGACAGTATTAGAGACCCTTGGTCAGAAAGGGAATGTCCAGAAGCCTCTATGGAAGATGAAGAGCCTAGATTTCCTGGTGAAGATGAAGAAATTCCCATAGGCTTCTGATCGGATGTCAAAGACTCTGAGACCACCCGAGTAATTTGGGTGGACCCTAAAGATCCTGGAGTGGGAGGCAAATTTCCCACAGACTGCTTTGCAGACATGGGCTTTTCTACTGTGGCTTGTCCAGATAAGGAATGCCCCCTAGTTCCCTGAGCAGATGTTGAAAACCCTACAGTTGTTTTTTTAGATTTAGTCCCTTCAGATGAACATGGTCCCACAGTTCCTTGCTCAGATCTCAAAGATGATGGGGACACCTGTAGTGATGTAGTAAGATCCAGGTGCAGTCCAGCACATCTGGGAGTGTCTGAAGTCCCTTGGGTAGATGGAGAATATTCATTTGTTTCTGAAACTTCTGGGGAAGGAGCTGAATGCAGTAGAGCCCCTTCACCAGATCCAGAGATATGGGTCATTGCCTGGGCTGAGATGGAAATTGTCAGAGGCCCCTGGGCTGATTGCAAATGTCCTAGGTTCCTGGGACCAGATGGGAATGTTTCTGTACCTCCTTGAGTAAAAGATGAATGTCTACCAGGTTCTCGAGGTGATGGTGGCAAAGGTCCTAGAGTAGGCAAAGCAGATGTAGAAGATTCTGTATTCTCCCTCACTAGAGGCAAAGGGCCCGAGGTAGACTCTGTGTGTTTACATTGTCCCAAGCCCAATATCCCTGTGGAATCTGCCAAAGGTTCTAGATTCATTTTGGTGGATGACAAAGAACTTTGGAGAGGCAAAGTCCCCTCTGCAGGTGTGGAAATATCCTTACACTTTTGAGAGGTTAGCACATATCCTTGAGAGTCTTTACTAGATAGAGGATGCCCCTGAGCACCTAGTACAGATGGTGAGTGTGTTACATCTGCTGGTGAATATGAAATGGATTTTTGAGATTTCTGGTTAGGTAGAAATGGCCCAATATCCCTTGAGGAAGCTGGGAATCTTTGTCCAGAAGGTTCAGAAAGGGGAGAAAATCTCATACCTTTCTGGCAATAAGTTGGATGTTGCACAGTCTTTGGCGAAGATAGCACAGTTTGTACACTTCTTTGCCTAGTTGTAGGCAGTTTTAGAGACCCTTGGTCAGAAAGGGAATGTCCAGAAGCCTCTATGGAAGATGAAGAGCCTAGATTTCCTGGTGAAGATGTAGAAATTCCCAGAGGCTTCTGATCAGATGTCAAAGACTCTGAGACCACCTGAGTGATTTGGGTGGACCCGAAAGGTCCTGGAGTGGGAGGCAAATTTCCCACAGACTGCTTTGCAGATATGGGATTTCCTAATGTGGCTTGTCCAGATAAGGAATGCCCCCTAGTACCCTGAGCAGATGCAGAAAACCCTACAGTTGTTTCCTTAGATTGAGTCCCTTCAGATGAACAAGGTCCCACAGTTCCTTGATCAGATCTGAAAGATGATGGGGACACCCGTAGTGATGTAGTAAGATCCAGGTGCAGTCCAGCACATCTGGGAGTGTCTGAAGTCCCTTGGGTAGATGGAGAATATTCATTTGTTTCTGAAACTGCTGAGGAAGGAGCTGAATGCAGTAGAGCCCCTTCAGCGGATCCAGAGATATGGGTCATTGCCTGGGCTGAGATGGAAAGTGTCAGAGGCCCCTGGGCTGATTGCAAATGTGCTTGGTTCCTGGGACCAGATGGGAATGTTTCTGTACCTCCTTTAGTAAAAGATAAATGTCTACCAGGTTCTCGAGGTGATGGTGGCAAAGGTCCTAGAGTAGGCAAAGCAGATGTAGAAGATTCTGTGTTCTCCCTCATTAGAGGCAAAGGGCCAGAGGTAGTCTCTGTGTGTTTACATTTTCCCAAGCCCAATATCCCTGTGGAATCTGCCAAAGGTTTTAGATTCATTTCGGTGGATAACAAAGAACTTTGCACAGGCAAAGTCCCCTCTGCAGCTGTGGAAAGGTCCTTACACTTTTGAGAGGTTAGCACATATCCTTGAGAGTCTTTACTAGATAGAGGATGCCCCTGAGTACCTAGTACAGATGGTGAGTGTGTTACATCTGCTGGTGAATATGAAATGGATTTTTGAGATTTCTGGTTAGGTAGAAATGGCCCAATATCCCTTGAGGAAGCTGGGAATCTTTGTCCAGAAGGTTCAGAAAGGGGAGAAAATCTCATACCTTTCTGGCAATAAGTTGGATGTTGCACAGTCTTTGGCGAAGATAGCACAGTTTGTACACTTCTTTGCCTAGTTGTAGGCAGTTTTAGAGACCCTTGGTCAGAAAGGGAATGTCCAGAAGCCTCTATGGAAGATGAAGAGCCTAGATTTCCTGGTGAAGATGTAGAAATTCCCAGAGGCTTCTGATCAGATGTCAAAGACTCTGAGACCACCTGAGTGATTTGGGTGGACCAGAAAGGTCCTGGAGTGGGAGGCAAATTTCCCACAGACTGCTTTGCAGATATGGGCATTCCTAATGTGGCTTGTCCAGATAAGGAATGCCCCCTAGTACCCTGAGCAGATGCAGAAAACCCTACAGTTGTTTCCTTAGATTGAGTCCCTTCAGATGAACAAGGTCCCACAGTTCCTTGATCAGATCTGAAAGATGATGGGGACACCTGTAGTGATGTAGTAAGATCCAGGTGCAGTCCAGCACATCTGGGTGTGTCTGAAGTCCCTTGGGTAGATGGAGAATATTCATTTGTTTCTGAAACTGCTGAGGAAGGAGCTGAATGCAGTAGAGCCCCTTCAGCAGATCCAGAGATATGGGTCATTGCCTGGGCTGAGATGGAAAGTGTCAGAGGCCCCTGGGCTGATTGCAAATGTACTTGGTTCCTGGGACCAGATGGGAATGTTTCTGTACCTCCTTGAGTAAAAGATGAATGTCTACCAGGTTGTAGAGGTGATGGTGGCAAAGGTCCTAGAGTAGGCAAAGCAGATGTACAAGATTCTGTATTCTCCCTCACTAGAGGCAAAGGGCCAGAGGTAGTCTCTGTGTGTTTACATTTTCCCAAGCTTAATATCCCTGTGGAATCTGCCAAAGGTTCTAGATTCATTTCGGTGGATAACAAAGAACTTTGCACAGGCAAAGTCCCCTCTGCAGCTGTGGAAAGGTCCTTACACTTTTGAGAGGTTAGCACATATCCTTGAGAGTCTTTACTAGATAGAGGATGCCCCTGAGCACCTAGTACAGATGGTGAGTGTGTTACATCTGCTGGTGAATATGAAATGGATTTTTGAGATTTCTGGTTAGGTAGAAATGGCCCAATATCCCTTGAGGAAGCTGGGAATCTTTGTCCAGAAGGTTCAGAAAGGGGAGAAAATCTCATACCTTTCTGGCAATAAGTTGGATGTTGCACAGTCTTTGGCGAAAATAGCACAGTTTGTACACTTCTTTGCCTAGTTGTAGGCAGTTTTAGAGACCCTTGGTCAGAAAGGGAATGTCCAGAAGCCTCTATGGAAGATGAAGAGCCTAGATTTCCTGGTGAAGATGTAGAAATTCCCAGAGGCTTCTGATCAGATGTCAAAGACTCTGAGACCACCTGAGTGATTTGGGTGGACCCGAAAGGTCCTGGAGTGGGAGGCAAATTTCCCACAGACTGCTTTGCAGATATGGGCATTCCTAATGTGGCTTGTCCAGATAAGGAATGCCCCCTAGTACCCTGAGCAGATGCAGAAAACCCTACAGTTGTTTCCTTAGATTGAGTCCCTTCAGATGAACAAGGTCCCACAGTTCCTTGATCAGATCTGAAAGATGATGGGGACACCTGTAGTGATGTAGTAAGATCCAGGTGCAGTCCAGCACATCTGGGTGTGTCTGAAGTCCCTTGGGTAGATGGAGAATATTCATTTGTTTCTGAAAATACTGAGGAAGGAGCTGAATGCAGTAGAGCCCCTTCAGCAGATCCAGAGATAGGGGTCATTGCCTGGGCTGAGATGGAAAGTGTCAGAGGACCCTGGGCTGATTGCAAATGTACTTGGTGCCTGGGACCAGATGGGAATGTTTCTGTACCTCCTTGAGTAAAAGATGAATGTCTACCAGGATCTAGAGGTGATGGTGGCAAAGGTCCTAGAGTAGGCAAAGCAGATGTAGAAGATTCTGTATTCTCCCTCACTAGAGGCAAAGGGCCAGAGGTAGTCTCTGTGTGTTTACATTTTCCCAAGCTTAATATCCCTGTGGAATCTGCCAAAGGTTCTAGATTCATTTCGGTGGATAACAAAGAACTTTGCACAGGCAAAGTCCCCTCTGCAGCTGTGGAAAGGTCCTTACACTTTTGAGAGGTTAGCACATATCCTTGAGAGTCTTTACTAGATAGAGGATGCCCCTGAGTACCTAGTACAGATGGTGAGTGTGTTACATCTGCTGGTGAATATGAAATGGATTTTTGAGATTTCTGGTTAGGTAGAAATGGCCCAATATCCCTTGAGGAAGCTGGGAATCTTTGTCCAGAAGGTTCAGAAAGGGGAGAAAATCTCATACCTTTCTGGCAATAAGTTGGATGTTGCACAGTCTTTGGAGAAGATGGCACAGTTTGTACACTCCCTTGTTTAGTCGTGGACAGTTTTAGAGACCATTGGTCAGAAAGGGAATGTCCAGAAGCCCCTTTGGAAAATGAAGAGTCTAGAGTTCCTGGTGAAGATGAAGAAATTTCCAGAGGCTTCTGATCAGATGGCAAAGACTCTGAGACCACCCGAGTGATTTGGGTGGACCCTAAAGGTCCTGGAGTGGGAGGAAAATTTCCCACAGACTGCTTTGAAGACATGGGCTTTCCTTCTGTGGCTTGTCTAGATAAGGAATGCCCCCTAGTTCCCTGAGCAGATGTTGAAAACCCTACAGGTGTTTCCTTAGATTTAGTCCCTTCAGATGAGCAAGGTCCCACAGTTCCTTGCTCAGATCTCAAAGATGATGGGGACACCTGTAGTGATGTAGTAAGATCCAGGTGCAGTCCAGCACATCTGGGTGTGTCTGAAGTCCCTTGGGTAGATGGAGAATATTCATTTGTTTCTGAAACAGCTGAGGAAGGAGCTGAATGCAGTAGAGCCCCTTCAGCAGATCCAGAGATAGGGGTCATTGCCTGGGCTGAGATGGAAAGTGTCAGAGGCCCTTGGGCTGATTGAAAATGTGCTAGGTTCCCGGGACCAGATGGGAATGTTTCTGCACCTCCTTGAGTAAAAGATGAATGTCTACCAGGTTCTAGAGGTGATGGTGGCAAAGGTCCTAGAGTAGGCAAAGCAGATGTAGAAGATTCTGTATTCTCCCTCACTAGAGGCAAAGGGCCCGACATAGTCTCTGTGTGTTTACATTGTCCCAAGCCCAATATCCCTGTGGAATCTGCCAAAGGTTCTAGATTCATTTGGGTTGATGACAAAGAACTTTGCACAGGCAAAGTCCCCTCTGCAGCTGTGGAAAGGTCCTTACACTTTTGAGAAGTTAGCACATATCCTTGAGAGTCTTTACTAGGTAGAGGAAGCCCCTGAGTACCTAGTACAGACGGTGAGTGTGTTACATCTGCTGGTGAATATGAAATGGATTTTTGAGATTTCTGGTTAGGTAGTAATGGCCCAATATCCCTTGAGGAAGCTGGGAATCTTTGTCCAGAAGGTTTAGAAAGGGGAGAAAATCTCATTCCTTTCTGGCAATAAGTAGGATGTTGCACAGTCTTTTGCGAAGAAGGCACAGTTTGTACATTTCTTTGCCTAGTTGTAGGCAGTTTTAGAGACCTTTGGTCAGAAAGGGAATGTCCAGAAGCCTCAATGGAAGATGAAGAGCCTAGAGTTCCTGGTGAAGATGAAGAAATTCCCAGAGGCTTCTGATCAGATGTCAAAGACTCTGAGACCACCCGAGTGATTTGGGTGGACCCTAAAGGTCCTGGAGTGGGAGGAAAATTTCCCACAGACTGCATTGCAGATATGGGCTTTACTAATGAGGCTTGTCCAGATAAGGAATGCCCCCTAGTTCCCTGAGCAGAAGCAGAAAACCCTACAGTTGTTTCCTTAGTTTTAGTCCCTTCAGATGAGCAAGGTCCCATAGTTCCTTGCTCAGATCTCAAAGATGATGGGGACACCTGTAGTGATGTAGTAAGATCCAGGTGCAGTGCAGCACATCTGGGAGTGTCTGAAGTCCCTTGGGTAGATGGAGAATATTCATTTGTTTCTGAAACTGCTGGGGAAGGAGCTGAATGCAGTAGAGCCCCTTCAGCAGATCCAGAGATATGGGTCATTGCCTGGGCTGAGATGGAAAGTGGCAGAGGCCCCTGGGCTGATTGCAAATGTGCTAGGTTCCCGGGAACAAATGGGAATGTTTCTGCACCTCCATGAGTAAAAGATGAATGTCTACCAGGTTCTAGAGGTGATGGTGGCAAAGGTCCTAGAGTAGGCAAAGCAGATGTAGAATATTCTGTATTCTCCCTCACTAGAGGCAAATGGCCCAAGGTTGTCTCTGTGTGTTTACATTGTCCCAAGCCCAATATCCCTGTGGAATCTGCCAAAGGTTCTAGATTCATTTGGGTTGATGACAAAGAACTTTGCACAGGCAAAGTCCCCTCTGCAGCTGTGGAAAGGTCCTTACACTTTTGAGAGGTGAGCACATATCCTTGAGAGTCTTTACTAGATAGAGGATGCCCCTGAGTACCTAGTACAGATGGTGAGTGTGTTACATCTGCTGGTGAATATGAAATGGATTTTTGAGATTTCTGGTTAGGTAGTAATGGCCCAATATCCCTTGAGGAAGCTGGGAATCTTTGTCCAGAAGGTTCAGAAAGGGGAGAAAATCTCATTCCTTTCTGGCAGTAAGTTGGATGTCCCACAGTCTTTGGAGAAGATGGCACAGTTTGTACACTCCCTTGTTTTGTTGTGGACAGTTTTAGAGACCCTTGGTCAGAAAGGGAATGTCCAGAAGCCTCTATGGAAAATGAAGAGTCTAGAGTTCCTGGTGTAGATGAAGAAATTCCCAGAGGCTTCTGATCAAATGACAAAGACTCTGAGACCACCCGAGTGATTTGGGGGGACCCTAAAAGTCCTGGAGTGGTAGGCAAATTTACCACAGACTGCTTTGCAGACATGGGCTTTCCTTCTGTGGCTTGTCCAGATAAGGAATGCCCCCTAGTTCCCTGAGCAGATGTTGAAGACCCTACAGTTGTTTCCTTAGATTTAGTCCCTTCAGATGAGCATGGTCCCACAATTCCTTGCTCAGATCTCAAAGATGATGGGGACACCTGTAGTGATGTAGCAAGATCCATGTGCAGTCCAGCACATCTGGGAGTGTCTGAAGTCCCTTGGGTAGATGGAGAATATTCATTTGTTTCTGAAACTGCTGAGGAAGGAGCTGAATGCAGTAGAGCCCCTTCAGCAGATCCAGAGATATGGGTCATTGCCTGGGCTGAGATGGAAAGTGTCAGAGGCCCTTGGGCTGATTGCAAATGTGCTAGGTTCCTGGGACCAGATGGGAATGTTTCTGCACTTCCTTTAGTAAATGATGAATGTCTACCAGGTTCTCGAGGTGATGGTGGCAAAGGTCCTAGAGTAGGCAAAGCAGATGTAGAAGATTCTGTATTCTCCCTCACTAGAGGCAAAGGGCCTGAGGTAGTCTCTGTGTGCTTACATTGTACCAAGCCCAATATCCCTGTGGAATCTGCCAAAGGTACTAGATCCATTTGGGTTGATGACAAAGAACTTTGCACAGGCAAAGTCCCCTCTGCAGCTGTGGAAAGGTCCTTACACTTTTGAGAGGTGAGCACATATCCTTGAGAGTCTTTACTAGATAGAGGATGCCCCTGAGTACCTAGTACAGATGGTGAGTGTGTTACATCTGCTGGTGAATATGAAATGGATTTTTGAGATTTCTGGTTAGGTAGTAATGGCCCAATATCCCTTGAGGAAGCTGGGAATCTTTGTCCAGAAGGTTCAGAAAGGGGAGAAAATCTCATTCCTTTCTGGCAGTAAGTTGGATGTCCCACAGTCTTTGGAGAAGATGGCACAGTTTGTACACTCCCTTGTTTTGTTGTGGACAGTTTTAGAGACCCTTGGTCAGAAAGGGAATGTCCAGAAGCCTCTATGGAAAATGAAGGGTCTAGAGTTCCTGGTGAAGATGAAGAAATTTCCAGAGGCTTCTGATCAAATGACAAAGACTCTGAGACCACCCGAGTGATTTGGGTGGACCCTAAAAGTCCTGGAGTGGTAGGCAAATTTCCCACAGACTGCTTTGCAGACATGGGCTTTCCTTCTGTGGCTTGTCCAGATAAGGAATGCCCCCTAGTTCCCTGAGCAGATGTTGAAGACCCTACAGTTGTTTCCTTAGATTTAGTCCCTTCAGATGAGCATGGTCCCACAATTCCTTGCTCAGATCTCAAAGATGATGGGGACACCTGTAGTGATGTAGCAAGATCCATGTGCAGTCCAGCACATCTGGGAGTGTCTGAAGTCCCTTGGGTAGATGGAGAATATTCATTTGTTTCTGAAACTGCTGAGGAAGGAGCTGAATGCAGTAGAGCCCCTTCAGCAGATCCAGAGATATGGGTCATTGCCTGGGCTGAGATGGAAAGTGTCAGAGGCCCCTGGGCTGATTGCAAATATCCTAGGTTCCTGGGACCAGATGGGAAAGTTTCTGTACCTCCTTGAGTAAAAGATGAATGTCTACCAGGTTCTCGAGGTGATGGTGGCAAACGTCCTAGAGTAGGCAAAGCAGATGTAGAAGATTCTGTATTCTCCCTCACTAGAGGCAAAGGGCCTGAGGTAGTCTCTGTGTGTTTACATTGTCCCAAGCCCAATATCCCTGTGGAATCTGCCAAAGGTTCTAGATTTCTTTGGGTGGATGACAAAGAACTTTGTACAGGCAAAGTCCCCTCTGCAGGTGTGGAAAGGTCCTTACACTTTTGAGAGGTTAGCACATATCCTTGAGAGTCTTTACTAGATAGAGGATGCCCCTGAGTACCTACTACAGATGGTGAGTGTGATAAATTTGCTGGTGAATATGAAATGGATTTTTGTGATTTCTGGCTAGGTTGTAACCGCCCAATATTCCATGAGGAACCTGGGCATCTTTGTCCAGAAGGTTCAGAATTGGGAGAAAAACTCATACCTTTTTGGCAATAAGTTGAATGTTGCACTGTCTTTGGAGAAGATGGCACAGTTTGTACACTCCCTTGCCTAGTTGTAGACAGTATTAGAGACCCTTGGTCAGAAAGGGAATGTCCAGAAGCCTCTATGGAAGATGAAGAGCCTAGAGTTCCTGGTGAAGATGAAGAAATTCCCAGGAGCTTCTGATCAGATGTCAAAGACTCTGAGACCACCCGAGTGATTTGGGTGGACCCGAAAGGTCCTGGAGTGGGAGGCAAATTTCCCACAGACTGCTTTGCAGACATGGGCTTTTCTACTGTGGCTTGTCCAGATAAGGAATGCCCCCTAGTTCCCTGAGCAGATGTTGAAAACCCTACAGTTGTTTCCTTAGATTTAGTCCCTTCAGATGAACATGGTCCCACAGTTCCTTGCTCAGATCTCAAAGATGATGGGGATACCTGTAGTGATGTAGTAAGATCCAGGTGCAGTCCAGCACATCTGGGAGTGTCTGAAGTCCCTTGGGTAGATGGAGAATATTCATTTGTTTCTGAAACTGCTGGGGAAGGAGCTGAATGCAGTAGAGCCCCTTCAGCAGATCCAGAGATATGGGTCATTGCCTGGGCTGAGATGGAAATTGTCAGAGGCCTCTGGGCTGATTGCAAATGTCCTAGGTTCCTGGGACCAGATGGGAAAGTTTCTGTACCTCCTTGAGTAAAAGATGAATGTCTACCAGGTTCTCGAGGTGATGGTGGCAAAGGTCCTAGAGTAGGCAAAGCAGATGTAGAAGATTCTGTATTCTCCCTCACTAGAGGCAAAGGGCCCGACGTAGTCTCTGTGTGTTTACATTGTCCCAAGCCCAATATCCCTGTGGAATCTGCCAAAGGTTCTAGATTCATTTGGGTTGATGACAAAGAACTTTGCAGAGGCAAAGTCCCCTCTGCAGCTGTGGAAAGGTCCTTACACTTTTGAGAGGTTAGCACATATCCTTGAGAGTCTTTACTAGATAGAGGATGCCCCTGAGTACCTAGTACAGATGGTGAGTGTGTTACATCTGCTGGTGAATATGAAATGGATTTTTGAGATTTCTGGTTAGGTAGTAATGGCCCAATATCCCTTGAGAAACCTGGGGATCTTTGTCCAGAAGGTTCAGAAAGGGGAGAAAATCTCAAACCTTTCTGGCAATAAGTTGGATGATGCACAGTCTTTGGAGAAGATGGCACAGTTTGTACACTCCCTTGCCTAGTTGTAGGCAGTTTTAGAGACCCTTGGTCAGAAAGGGAATGTCCAGAAGACTCTTTGAAAGATGAAGAGCCTAGAGTTCCTGGTGAAGATGAAGAAATTCCCAGAGGTTTCTGATCAGATGAAAAAGACTCTGAGACCACCGGAGTGATTTGGGTAGACCCTAAAGATCCTGGAGTGGGAGGCAAAGTTCCCATAGTCTGCTTTGCAGACATGGGCTTTCCTACTGTGGCTTGTGCCGATAAGGAATGCCCCCTAGTACCCTGAGCAGATGCAGAAAACCCTACAATTGTTTGCTTAGATTTGGTTCCTTCAGATAAGCAAGTTCCCAGAGTTCCTTGCTCAGATCTCAATGAAAATGGTGTCACCTGTAGTGATGTAGTAAGATCCAGGTGCAGTCCAGCACATCTGGAAGTGTCTGAGGTGCCTAGGGTAGATGGAGAGTATTTATTCGTTTCTGAAACTGCTGGGGAAGGAGATGAATGCAGTAGAGCCCCTTCAGCAATTCCCGAGATATTGGTCATTGCCTGGGCTGAGATGGAAAGTGTCAGAGGCCCCAGGGCTGACTGTAAATATGCTAGGTTTCCGGGACCAGATGGGAAAGTTTCTGTACCTCCTAGAGTAAAAGATGAATGTCTATCAGGTTCTCGAGGTGATGGTGGCAAAGTACTTAGAGAAAGCAAAGCAGGTGGAGAAGATTCTGTGTCCTCCCTCTCTAGAGGCAAAGGGCCTAAGATAGTCTCTGTGTGTTTACATTGTCCCAATGCCAGAATCCCTGTGGAATCTGTTGAAGGTTCTAGATTACTTTGGGTGGATGATAATGAACTTTGCACAGGCAAAGTTCCCTTTCTCACTGTACAGTTTTTCTTGTGCCCTTGAGAAGTTAATGGCAAAAATTCTTCAGCTACCTGGGCAGCTATGGGCTCTCCCAAACTGTCTTCTGCATTAAGGGAAACTTGTCCAGGCAACTTAGTTGATGGTGATAGTAATGGAGAAATTTCTGCTGATCCATTCAGTTCAAGAGTTGATTGTGGATACAGGGAAGTTGCCACAGCTTTTTGCAAAAACGGTGGAGGAGCTTTACCTGCTTGTTTTGGTGTCCAATGGCCATGAGGCTTTGGTACATGTGGCAATGTTTCTAGTGTCCTTGGTACCCATGAAGGCATTCCTAAGGAACCTGACACCGAAGAAAAATGTTGATGAGTACACTGGCCAGACTCTGATGATCCCAGAATCTCCTGGGAAGATGATAACTGCTGCATAGACTGTTGAATATATGGTGAAAGGTCTAGAGATACCTCAACAGATATGCTAAGTTTGGTAGATAACAAATGTTCTAGATCGCTTGAAACTTCTAAAGAAGACACCTGAGATCGTTGGTCAGGTTGTGAATGTCCTGTATGATTTGAGGTATGTGGCAAAGGGCCTTTAGTGCCTTGGAGAGATGGTGAGGTATCCTGAGATTCTACTGTATATGACCAGTCCCCTGGCTTCTGTTGGTAAGATGTTAAATGTTCTAGAAACCCTGGGATAGATGGCAAAGTACCAACAGTTTCCTGGACAGGTATAGAATGTTCTAGAGGTGCTTGCTTACATCTCACGGTTGTGAGAGTGCCTGACGTAGTTTGGGTAAGTTTCTGAGCACATAGTACAGATGATGAAGGTTCCAAAGTCCCTTGGGAAGATAACAATGTTTTTTTAGTTCTCCTGGTGGATATAGAAGATCTTTGTTCAGATGGAAAATTTTCTGGTGTCTTAGTTTTAGATTTGGGAGGTCCCATAGACCCTATAATAGGCAAAGGATCTGTTGTAGTCTCTTGGACAGATGGCAAGTTATCCAGAGATTCTACCATGTGTGACGAGTGCTCTAGCTTCTTTTGGAAAGATGCTGAATGCTCTAGTTTCCCTGAGGTAGTTGTAGAAGAACCCTCAGTCCCCTGGACAGGTCCAGAATGTTCTAAAGGCCCTTGCTTACATGTCACAATTGTTAGTGTTCCTGTTGTAGTGTGAGGAGGTTTTTGAGCATGTGGTGTAGATGAGGAACTTCCCACAGTCCCTTGGGAAGATAGCAATGTTTTTTTACTTTTCCTGGTGGATTCAGAAGATCTTTTTTCAGATGTAAAATTTTCTGGTGTCTTAGTTTCAGATTTGGGAGGTCCCATAGACCCTATAACAGGCAAAGGATCTGTTGTAGTCTCTTGGACAGATGGCAAGTTATCCAGAGATTCTACCATGTGTGAAGAGTGCTCTAGCTTCTTTTGGAAAGATGCTGAATGCTCTAATTTCCCTGAGGTAGTTGTAGAAGAACCCTCAGTCCCCTGGACAGGTCCAGAATGTTCTAAAGGCCCTTGCTTACATGTCACAATTGTTAGTGTTCCTGTTGTAGTGTGAGGAGGTTTCTGAGCATGTGGTGCAGATGAGGAACTTCCCACAGTCCCTTGGGAAGATAGCAATGTTTTTTTACTTTTCCTGGTGGATTCAGAAGATCTTTTTTCAGATGTAAAATTTTCTGGTGTCTTAGTTTCAGATTTGGGAGGTCCCATAGACCCTACAAGAGGCAAAGGATCTGTTGTAGTCTCTTGGCCAGATGGCAAGTTATCCAGAGATTCTACCATGTGTGACGAGTGCTCTAGCTTCTTTTGGAAAGATGCTGAACGCTCTAGTTTCCCTGAGGTAGTTGTAGAAGAACCCTCAGTCCCCTGGACAGGTCCAGAATGTTCTAAAGGCCCTTGCTTACATGTCACAATTGTTAGTGTTCCTGTTGTAGTGTGAGGAGGTTTCTGAGCATGTGGTGCAGATGAGGAACATCCCACAGTCCCTTGGGAAGATAGCAATGTTTTTTTACTATTCCTGGTGGATTCAGAAGATCTTTTTTCAGATGTAAAATTTTCTGGTGTCTTAGTTTCAGATTTGGGAAGTCCCATAGACCCTACAAGAGGCAAAGGATCTGTTGTAGTCTCTTGAACAGATGGCAAGTTATCCAGAGATTCTACCATGTGTGACGAGTGCTCTAGCTTCTTTTGGAAAGATGCTGAATGCTCTAGTTTCCCTGAGGTATTTGTAGAAGAACCCTCAGTCCCCTGGACAGGTTCAGAATGTTCTAAAGGCCCTTGCTTACATGTCACAATTGTTAGGGTTCCTGTTGTAGTGTGATGAGGTGCAGATGTTGAAAGTTTCACTGTCCCTTGGGAAGATAACAATGTTTTCTTAGTTCCCTGGGTAGATGGAGAAGATGTCACAGCCTCTGTTACAGATGGTGGATGTTGCAGGGTATCTTGCATAGATAGAGAAATTGTAGAAGCCTTTTGAAAAGAACTGAAAATTTTCACAGGTCCTGGTTTAGATGGCGAATTTTCTAGAGCCCTAGTTTCAGATGTGGGCAGCCTCACAGCCCCTGTAGGACGTAGAGAATGTATCTCAGCCCCTTGATTTGATGTAAATATTTGAGCCACCCTATCAGCATATTGAGTAGATCCTAAAGCTCCTGTCTTATGACATGATGGTTCTACAGTCCCCCGTAGTGATATAGACTGTCTCACAATGTCTTTTTCTGATTTGTATTTTGTACCTTCCTTTTGGGAGGATACCAAAGAATCTAGGGTCCCATGTGCCAGTGATGACATTTCAAGTGTCCTTTGCAATTGGAAATCCCCTATTGTAGATGGTGAAGAATGCAGAGTCTGTTTAGAAGGTGTGTAAGTTGGCAGTGGTCCTTGGGTAGTTGTCAAAAGTTCTAAGGTCTGTGAAGTAAATCGATCAGGTTTCTGAGCATTTGCTGCAGTAAGTGAGTTTTTTCCACCATCCTTGGTGGATAGCAAAATCCCTTGAAGCCCTTGGCAAGATGAGGAAGATACCAAAGACTCAGTAGCAAGAATAGGTAAGGAAATTCCCACAGGATCTGGGCCAGGCAGCATATGGCTTGGAAAACCTGAGACATTTTTCAAATGTCCTGGAGATCTCTGAGAATCTGAATATGTCCCCATATCCACATCCACAGATGACAACGGTCCTTTAGACACCTTAGAAGGTGAGGAAGGTGGCCTATCACCCAGAACAGAAAATGAATGTCTGAGAGTTCCCTGTGTGGATGTGGAGAGTTCTGGAGTCTGTTGTGCAGAGAGAGATTGTACCACAGCCCCTTCAACAGAAGACAAAGGTGCTACATTTCCTTCTGAGGAGGAAGGAGTTCCTTGTTGCCATTGAGTGAGTGGCATGACATTTAGGGGGGACTCTGAGCCAGACTGAGATAAATCTAGAACTCCATGAATGTGGGGCAAATTGGATGGAGGCTCCTGAGATGACAGAGAAAGGCTCACAGGCTCTGGACCCACTGGTAAGGGTCCAGGAGCCACCATGTCTGACGGGGAAAATGCCAGAGCTCCTGGTCTACGTGGAAAAGCTCCTAGCAACCTTTGAGTACCTTGGCAGGCTCTTGTTTTACTTGGGAGAGATAACAAAGGTGCTAAAGTCCCTTGAGTACTTGGTGAAGTAGCATCAGTACTCTGGGTAGTTGTGGAAAGATCCAGAGGCCTTTGCAAGGACATCAAAGGTCCTGCAAACTCAGGCGAGCATGAAGAAGATTCCAGAGGCCCCTGAGTTGGGGGTGCATGTCTGGAAACTCCTTGTGCTGATGAAGAAAGATCCAGATCTCCCGGAAGGTGGAGTGAATATCCTGAACACCTTGTTGAAGATGGAAAAGTTTTCTGAACACCTTGGCCAGGTGGCAAATGTTCTGTTGTTCCCTGGACACCCAGAGCTCCTGGGGAAAATGCTAAACATCCTAAAGACCTTTGCACAGCTGGTAAAGTTTTTAGATGCTCATGCTTAGATGTTAATGATCTAGCAGATCCTAGGGCAGATGGTAACTGTCCCACAACAATAATGTTGGAGGCAGAAGGTTTTTTAGATGCTTTAGAAGACATGTAAGATTTTTGATATGTTTGGGCTAAAGGCACAAGTTCTAGATGATTTTTTTTAGATGTGGACTTTCCCTTAGACCCTTGGTAATATAAAGGAGGTTGTGTCATTCTGAAGTCTGATTGGCCAACGGACCAATCACCTTGAGCATGGGCAAAATGTTCTGGATCATTTGAGAGAGATAAAGAAATTCCCTGAAGCTCTGGGCCAGATGGTGAACAGACCAGAGCCTTTTGGTTAGACAGAGAAAGCCCTTGAGCCTTTTGGGGAAATATGGAATGTCCACCATGCCCTTTGTCAGACTGGCAACTTTCCACAGTCCCTTGGTCATCTGTGGGATGTTTCAAGGCATTTTGGACAGATACAGAAGGGGTGGGACTCACCTGAGAAGTCGTTGTAGCGATTGATGTTTTTTTGGCAGCAGGAGATGATGCAAGTCCCATTTCATCAGAAGTTCTGGAGTCTCCTTTGTCAGAAGGATCAACTCTTAACCTGTTTTTTGTAGAAACTGGATGCTTGGGGAAAACATGGGTAGAGGGAGAAGGTCTACTACTTCCCATCAGAGAAGGCATGGAAAAGGAACACTCTTGGGTAGATGGAGATAATTGTAAAGCACCCTGTTCAGATATGGTAGATCCTATGACCATCTGCACAGATGGGGAAGGTCTTAATGTGTCTTGTGTACCCGTGCAAGTCTTGCCCATGGCTTCACAGTGAGGGGAATGTCCTAGAGATACCTGTGTAGATGTGGCCTCTCCTAGAGCATCATGGACATATGTGAGAGGTATAAGAGCCTCTTGAGCAGGTAGGGAAATTTCTAGACCTCCTTGTGTACTAGTGGAAGTTCCAAGAAAATTTTCTTCAGCCTGAGAAGGGGATAACACCTTCTGTATAGAAGTATCAGGTGTTGTAGCCAGCTTGATAGGCAAAACAGGTTCCAAGGGCCCTTTTGAAGATGAAGTAGAACCTAGAGCCTTTTGAGCATTTGGAAGATATTCTGGAGACATTTGTGGGCATGGAGAAGGACCAACGGCCCTTTGTCCAGGTGGATAAGAGTCTATAGCATCTTGTGTAGTTGGGGAAGATGGATGATCCTCTTGAGGAGATAGGGAAGTTCTCATAGTCTCCTGTGAAGTTTGGGGAGGTCCTATGGATTCTTGTGCACAGGTAGAATCCAAGGAATTCCCTTCTTTAGTTATACAGGATGCTACAGACTCTTGTGTTTGCAGATCACCTCCCACAGCACCTTGCTCACATAGGATTGGATCCAGAACCTTCTGTACAGATGGAATCTGTCCTAGAACATCTTTTGTAGATGTGTCACATCCACGAGTCATTTCTAAAGATGGGACTGTGGCTAGAACTCCTTTTGTAGATGTATCCTGTCCTACAAACCCTTTATGTGATAGGGTAGTACTCAGAGGATCCTGTACAGGTTTTGGAAATTGTAGCATCTTTGATGTATATGGGGAATTCTTTACATCCTCTCCTACAGATACAGAATGTCCCAGTGTCCCCAAGGGCTGCATGGAGGGTTGTATGGTCTCATCACACTGTACAAATATGGAGCTTGTTTGGCTCCCTGGGAGCATTTTGGCAGAATCTTGGCTGTTTGGGACCTGATGACAAGTCAGGAGGGCCCTTTTGGCTGGTAGGGGATATTTGAATAATTCTTGATCAGATCGGGACTTTCTGGAGACCCGTTGTTTAGAGAGAGCATCTTTCAATCCTCTGCTAGAATGAGAATGTTCAGGGTCACTTTTCATAAAAGGAGAATGATTTAATCTTCCTTTCTGTTGGAGAGCAGATTTAAGAACATGTCTTTGATGCTCTTCCATAGAGGGAGATAATCCTAGTGGCCACCTAACAGATGGAGAAGGTCTCAGAACCCCTGGGGAAGATGCTGATGGTTCTAGTTCACTTTGTGTATGTGCAGAAGGCACAAGAGTCTCTTTGGAGGACTCAGGAGTTTCTATCACACCTAGCCTATGTGTGGAACTCTCAAGAGCCCCTTCTAAGGATGGCAAAGGTCCTTGAGCTCCTGGTATAGGTGTGGAAAATTTGTCTCTGCTTGGGCAGGTATGAGCGGTGTGAGGCTCACTTTGGGAATCGTGATTGCATTTCTTTCCCTTTGGACTGTAAGAGATGATCTGAGCCCATTTTTTAATGGTAGAGGACTTTGAAAGCCCTCTTGGTTTAAAGGGGAAGTTCTGAAATCCTCTTGGTCAGCAGGGTCAGGTCTCAAACTCACTTTACTAGAAGCAGATTGCATGGGGCACTTTGGGGGAGAAGGGGAACGTCTTTGGCTGTCTTTGTGAGAGGACTTAGCTTTATGCCCTGCTTTGGCAGCTGTCAAACATGTTGAACTCTCCTGGGGAGAGGAGGTGGAAGTCGATACATTTGAGACAAAGGAGAAATCAGTGATGTTACCTTTGGGAGAAGGAGGTTTGGATCCCTCCTTGTCTGATGGGGCCTGTTGTAGGTCCCCTTGACCAGAGGAGTCTTGTCCAACATGCTTTGGAGGAGAATTGGAAAGATTAGAGTTATGTAAGGTAGGGGATAACCTTTTGGAACTCCTTCTGGAAGAGGAGGCATGTATGATTTTCCTTTCAGCACAAGTGGGAAGTCTTTGGGATGCCTGGGCAGATGTGGAATGCCCCATAGACTCTTGGAAATATCTGGTTAGTTCGAAAACATCTTGGGTGGATAGGGACAGTCCCTGAGTTTGTTGGGTGGATAGGGACAGTCCCTGAGCATCTTGGGGAGAAGTGGAAGATCCCAGATCTCCTTGGCTAGATCGGGAAGGGTGTGGGGAACCTTGAATGTGTGGGGAGATTACCTGTCCATGTTGTCCAGCAGAAGACGGCCCAGGCACTGTGTGATCTTCTTTGAACTTGTGACTGGCATCTCCAGCCCCGTTTTTGGAAGATGCTGCAGGCACTCTATCACCCAACTGGGCAAAATCCATAGGTTCTTCAAACACAGTGGACATAGACTGGCTTCTTTTCACCTTCCCAGGGATGGGCACAGTAGAGGAGGCTACTCTTTTTCTGGTGGCAGGCTGTAAAACAGATGGTCTGGTATCCCTGGTCAGTGGGTGACTCGTGCCCTCAGGAACCCTCAGAGGAAGTGTAACTGTCCATTTTTTGTTCTCTTTCAGGTTCCTCAGAGGGTCTGGGGTACTCTTCTTGGCTGAAGCCTTGACAAGAGCTTTGAGTTTCTGTAGCTTTTCTGTCACGTGAGCATCAGGTTTTTTGAATCTCTGGTCTTCATAGGGATTTGGGCACCTGAACTTGTACCGAGTCCGTCTAAGTAGCCCCGGAGGAGCAAAGTCCCTCGGGTCTCTGCTGGTCAAGTGCTTCCCTTGTTGGGGTAAGGTGTTACCATCCGGTTGGGGGACAGTGAAGGGGGTCCCAGGCCGTGGAGGCTGGGAACCCTGCAAGAGATTCCCCAATTGGGGTACGGTATTACTATTCCTTTGGGGGACACTAAAGGGGGTCCCAGGCCGTGGAGGCTGGGAAACCGACGGTCCCTGGTCAGAGGGTAAAGTCCGGGCTGAGGCTTGCTGCCCTCTCTCCACACGTCTGGCCATTTAATCGTGAAGGAAATTGTTCAAGAAACATGAAATGGGCCACTGCCCATGAAAGGGGCAGCGCATGTACTTGCCAATGGTGACTCGCGGCAAAAAACGCTTAAGCAGCAACCTTTGAGAGCGGCTCTGTCTCCCGAGTACTGTGAACGCGTCCTGAAGGCCAAGCGCACAGAACTAGAGTGACCGTTGGCCTCAGGAATGAAGCAAAGTTCTAGAACCGCTGTCCTCATGCCTGCACGGGTCAGTCCCGAGCCTGGACAGTGAGTGTCCTTGTGCCTGCACAGGCCAGTCCCGAGCCTGGAGAGAGGCTGTCCTCATGCCTGCACGGGCCAGTCCCGAGCCTGGACAGTGAGTGTCCTTGCGCCTGCACAGGCCAGTCCCGAGCCTGGAGAGAGGCTGTCCTCATGCCTGCACGGGCCAGTCCCGAGCCTGGACAGTGAGTGTCCTTGCGCCTGCACAGGCCAGTCCTGAGCCTGAAGAGACGCTGTCCTCGTGCCTGCACAGGCCAGTCCGGAGCCTGGAGAGAGGCTGTTCTCATGCCTGCCCGGGCCAGTCCCGAGCCTGGAGAGAGGCTGTCCTCATGCCTGCACGGGCCAGTCCCGAGCCTGGACAGTGAGTGTCCTTGCGCCTGCACAGGCCAGTCCTGAGCCTGAAGAGACGCTGTCCTCGTGCCTGCACAGGCCAGTCCGGAGCCTGGAGAGAGGCTGTTCTCATGCCTGCCCGGGCCAGTACCGAGCCTGGAGAGAGGCTGTCCTCGAGCCTGTAGGGGCCAGTCCCGAGCTTCCTCACTTTGCAGTTCTGCTTGAGGTAGCAGTGCAATCATCCAAGCTTTCTGAATGAGGAGGGACACTGAGGAGCCTCTTCTTTTGGGTTCAGAGTGCTACCTGTTCCGGTGTTTTAGTGATTTTCAGTTCTTATTAGGCTTTAGGGTAT